>NW_007249299.1:206745-288189 GCF_000164805.1 Carlito syrichta | reverse complement strand
AGTCTCACTCTGTCGCCCAGACTGGAGTGCAGTGGCCGCTCCTGGCCACCGCAGCCTCGACCTGCTGGACTCCAGCGATCCTTCCACCTCAGCCTTCCAAGTAGCTGGAATTACAGGCGCGCACTACCATGCCCGGCTAATTTTTTGATTTATTGTAGAGATGAGGTCTCACCAACTTGCCCAGGCGGGTCTTGAACCCGCGGGCTCAGGCAATCCACTCACCTCAGCCTCCCAAGGCGTGGGATTACAGGCTGAGCCACCGAGCCCGGCTATCTATATATATTTTACCGATAAGGAAACAGGACCCAGAGAGGTTAAGCACATTTAAATTGCCTGAGGTCATGTGGTTAGCAGGTAGCAGAGTCAGGAGTTAAACTTACATAGACTGGCACTGGGTTCATGCAATGAAAGAATTAGAGGAATACCCAGAAAAGAAGAGACTGAGGATAACATACTGATCCAGAAATTAAAGGATTTGATGGAGATATGCCATTTCTCATGGTGCTTAATACCCAAAGATACTCTTTAAGTATACTCTTAATTATTCACTGTCTCTAATGATTCAATTTATGGTATATCCACACTGATAGCTTTTCTCTTTCTTTATAACTGCATTGCATGCAATTTCTCAAATAGTATCTATATTTTTAATGCATAAACCATGAGTATATAAAATGTGTGCAAATCTTATACCACTGTTTCAAGATTTTGGTGTTGTAAGCAAATAAAACATTGTTATCTGTTTCTTCAAGGTCAACATTATGGGAATGCTTTCAACTAGAATGTTAGCTAATATTGAAATTCTAAATACTTTATAAAAATACTCACTGCATATCTGTTTTCTTTCATTTGCTCAAAACTTTCCTGTGTTCTTAACAATTTCATTGAAAAAATCTTAGAGATAAATTTTGGGAACTCAAGTACTAAATAATGATAAAATATTTCAAAGTATATTGTTCAGTTTTGGCTGTTTATTGTTTATGTTTAGATTAAAACTTACAGTGTGATTAGTTTTTCTATGACACTATACTATAGTAAGATTTTTTTTGGTTAATTATGTTCAAAGCCAAAGCAGAGAGAGAGAGAGAGAGAGAGAGAGAGAGAGAGAGAGAGAGAGAGAGAGAACACTGAATCTTAGAATGTTGTGGTAAAAAAGGATACTAGATATTATCTAGCCTGAACCCATAATTTTATATATAAACAGTAGATACCATGCCCAGGAAGTTGAAGCAATGTGGCCACCATGGAATTGCTTGCTAGTTGACAGAGCTGAGCTTCTAGGCTAGGAATCCTGCTTTTTAGTCTGGTGTTTTTTCCACTCCACTAGTGGTTTTCAAACTCTGCCTAAAATGGAAGCAAATGCCAGTGACTTTCACTTGGTCTTCTTTCTCTTTAAGATGCTGCCCTGTATGTAGGCTTGATTTTTGGTATGTTAGGCAGATCAGGCAGGAGGCTGTTCAGCTCAAAGGTGTGAAGGTAGCCCACATGAAGAGACTGCAGCTCCTGGAACCATTTGTCACCTGTAGTAAGCCCAACCATACTGAGTGGCAGGCTCCAGCCTGGGCAAATACCTGTGCGTAGGGGTGGGTGTGGCTGGTAATCTAGACAAAAGGTCCAGATGCCCTTTGCTTGTGGTTGATAGTGCTTCCTGCATGAGAAGACTGGAAAAATTGGAATCATAGTGTTCTTGAGCTTGAATGGGCCTTATGGATGGTTTAAGTCAGTGGTTAATAACTCTTCTTGAATAAGAGAGCACCCCTGTGTAAATAACCTCTGTTATTAAAGTTCGCCAGGAAAAAACATCTCAAAGGAAGGCTGCCTGGGATGAAAGTAGTAGAAGGGAGTCTAGAACCAGGGTCTTTGCTCTCCTAACACCCAGCAGCAGTGCTGAGGTTGCTCTGTAGAGTCTGACCACTACATCCCTGTCTACAGCCTGTGTCCAGAGCCATCCTCATGCCTTGCTTATACAACTCTAACTTCCTAACTCCTCTCTCAGCTTCTACTCTTGCTTACCTTTGTCTAGTTGTCCAGTGCTATCAGAGTGAACTTGTAAAAACCTAAGTCAGGTCACCTTACCTCTCCCCTTCTTTCCTTCCCTCCCTCCCTCCCTCCCTCCCTTCCTCTAGCCATCTATCCATCTCACTCTGTTGCCTGGGCTGGAGTGCAGTGGCATAATCTTAGCTCACTGCAGTCTCAAACTCCTGGGTTCAAGCAATCCTCCTGCCTCGGCCTCCTGAATAGCTAGGACTACAGGCGTGTGCCACCAACCTGGCTAATTTTTAAATTTTATATAGAGATGGCACTCACTATGTTGCCCAGGCTGGTCTGGAATTCTTGGCCTCAAGCAATCCTCCCACCTTGGCCTCCCAAAGTACTGGGATTATAGGCATGGGCCATTGCGCCTGGCTTCCCATTGTTTTCTTATAGCATGGAATAAATACAAATTCCTTATGATGGCCTGCATGATCTGGTGCCTGCATGCTCTGTCAGTCTTATAGCTTGTTACCTAATGGTTGTAATCCACCCACACTGGCCTTTCTGTCCCTGGAACACTCCAGTGTCCTTCCTGGCTTAGGATGTGCAGAGCCTGCCCCATCTTTCTGTAATGACTGCTACTTGTCACTCAGTTTTCCCTCCGAAAGACCTTTTGCCCCCAACTCACCTCAAAGTCATTCTATGAGTTTGTTTATTAAGAGCTGTTACCCTAAAATTAATTTATTAATGTATTGTTTAATTGGTTGTTACTGCTTCTTGAATAGAAAAAAAGGCATAAGGGGAAAAAAGGAAGTTTCTGAGAAAAACTGTGGTAGCTATTTCAGCACTGTTACCCTGTCACCTGAGGTTTGGGACCTTAAAGAGAGAATTTCCTGCTTGAACAGAAATCCAGTGAGAGAGGAATAGGCTCTCATTCTAGGTTGTGACCTCAGTGTCTAGAACAGGACCTGACAGGAAGTTTCTTTGGAAGATGGTTTGAAAACCACCTTTTGAATATAATTTTATTTTACCAGTTAGGAAATCCCCGTGCATTCATGTCACATATTTTTAATTCATTCTGTTCTTAAGCGCTCAGTAGTTAAAATAGCTAAACATGCTAAAGTATCCAAGTTACATAAAAATATAATATGATTCCCAAGTGCTGTGGAGTCTTTAGTCATGCTATGGGCAAGTTTAGTTGTAGATTCTTTTGTTGTGTATAAGACATTGGCACAATGCGTAGCACAGAGTTATCAAGCAGTAAATGACAACTTTTTTTTTTTAATGAAGTCTTGCCTTACCAGGTAGAATGGTCTACTGTGTCTCTTTTTAATCTTAAAATAAGACACTTATGTACCAAATTGGAGAATGATTAGATGGAATATTTGGATAAATGGTCTGACATGAGTGGTAACTCTATGAAACCACTTGTAAATCTTAGGGATGGGCTAGATTACAGCAGATACAACAGGCTGGACACTGGGAATATAAAGATAAACTAGAAATTGTGTAGTTTTCTATGAGCTCACACCAATGAGAGTGGGAGGAGGAGATAGATACAAACAATCTAGCATCTACTTAATAAATTGAATCATATGTCAATTACTATGGAATTCTATGACAAGATGAGTTATTCTGTGAGGGGTAAGTCATCTGAAAGGAGATAGCATTTAAGTTCATTTATGGAAGAATATTTTCTGGGAAAAAAAATTTTGGTAAAGGGCATTCCAGGTAGAGAAGACAATGAATAAAGTCTTGAAGAAAGAAAGCAAATAGGATAGTTAGGGAACAACAAACCCTTCAGTGTGCTCAGAGCTACATATAAGTGGGGAGAGCTGGTGAGGATGAGTATAAGGGAGTCGAAGGGTTGAGGCTAGAAAGATATGTAGTAAATCTGAGTATTATTCCAGAATCCATGTGTACAAAAAACATAATTTTTATTTTTTATGACATAATTTTCATCTTGCATCCCTCTTCAGCTAATGTGGTAGAAACCCAATGTCAGTTATTTTAAGGTAGCCCTCAACTTCCCCTGGGCTATGTCTGGGAGGCCAACATAGTTCCAGATGAGTGTGCAGGCCTGTGTTGTTCAGCATCGTCTTTTGCGCAGGCATTCCATCAAGCTCTCTTCTCCTCTCTTAGAAGTTTTGGTATCACTGTGTTCCTTCTGTATCTCTCTAGGTCCAAAGAGACTCTGGGAAGCCGTTGTGAAGCCCTTCTCTCAACTCACTATATAATCATTCCTTTTCCAAGGTCTCACTCCCTTAGGGTCTGCATAGGTGGCAGGAGACAAGGCTACTCTTTCCTGGACCTTCCAGTGCCTGTACTGCCAATTATCAACTACAGCTCTTCTCAGAATGTGGAAGATATTTTTTTAGACTGAAAGGATGGAGCTTCATCTCATGAAATTTAAGCAAGATATTTAGTCATGTTCAGTTTCCTTTGCAGCCCTCAAGGATATAGGTTTTGGGGACACAAAAGGCAGGAAGAGACATACACACCGGAAATCCTCTCTTTAAGGCCCCAAACCTCAGGTGACAGAGTAACAGTGCTGTGCAGTCACTGTCTTGAGAGAGGGCCGCTGTCACATAAAAAAACCAAACAAACCAGGATACTGGAAGGAGGAGAAAGGTGTGGGGATAAAGAAAATATCTGGAAAATCATTAGTTGATTTTTCAAAAATCTTTTCCTCTCGTGTACATTGTGACAAGATTGCAAAGAGGCTAATATTGTATGTTATGGATCTTAGACTTTATGCAGTGGACTGTCATTGATGGTTATTATTGTTTTAGTTTTTGAGTCAAGATCTTACTCTGTCACCCAGTCTGGAGTACAGTGGTACGATTATGGCTCACCACAGCCTCACCTCCCTGGGCTCAGGCAATCCTTCTTCCTCAGCCTCCAGAGTAGCTGGGATTATAGGCATGTGCCACCACATCTGACTAATTTTTTGATTTTTTTCTAGTGACAAGGTCTTGCTATGTTGCCTAGACTGATCTCAAACTCCTGGGCTCAAGCAATGCTCATGCCTCAGCCTCCCAAAGTGCTGGGATTGCAGACATGAGCCATCGCACCCGGCCTCACTGAAGGTTACTAATAGAATCAGTAGGATTATATTCTTGTTTCCAAAGATAATATTTGGTGGCAATATGAAAGACTTGATTGCAGTAAAAAGACCAGTTAGGAGGCTTTTGTTAGAGTAGAGAGGTAAGCTATGATGGGGACCCAAACCAGAGCATTAACCATGAGGAGGGATAGAATTTGGATAGCTCCAGATACAGACTGGGAAATCACAGAAGCTCTGGAAGTGGCTATGGTCACCCTGGGAGTGTGCATGGGATTCTGGGAAACACTAGTGTGTAGGAAGGAGGGAGAATACCAGGGGCCACTGCCAGAACTAAGAAAGAGGGAGATCAGTGGTGGAAGGACCAGGAGAATGAGGTTCTGGAAGCCAGAAGACCAACAGGTAGTCAAGAGTCTGAGCAAGTATTTTATTAAAGTAAATGCCACACTTAGATGTTTGGTTTTCCCATACTGATAATTTGGCTGATATTGCATAGCTCAGAGAGTTTCTGGCTTTTCCGATCAAAATTAATGTTACCTTTTGGATCCTATTCAAATTATTCTTTGTAACTATTGGTTTTTGTAGTAGCTCTTTGAGAGTCATGCAAATAAAAAGTTATTGATCTATGTGATCGCTAAGATCATTTCAGCTTGAAAGCTTTGATTTTGTGAAAACATGTCTTAAGATGAGAATTTTGAGAGAAACTCATAGAGGAGGAAAAAAATCTCTGGGTCAAATAACTTTTAATAAAAGTTGATTGGAGAAAAAAAATTGTTGTTTGGAAATGGTCTAAAGAATATGATGTATTTATTCCATTCTTTGGACAACAGAGATGATCTCTGTCGAAGAACCTGAATACCTGATTTTTATTCTGACTGGTACTCTTTGGCACTGCTGAAGCACAAATAAAAGAAACTTGGTGCTAGAGTTGCTTTCTGATGACTCTAGATAGATAGACAGTAGATAGATAGATAGATAGATAGATAGATAGATAGATAGATAGATAGATAGATAGATAGATAAAGATAGCATAGTTGTACTTATACACATAAAGGAGTCAATTTTGACCTTGAACATAATGTTTTACTTTTTGAACTGTATAAAAATGCCTGTGGACTTACAAGCCACCATTGCCAAAGAACATTTGTTGAAATTCTCTTGGTCTTTTATCTCTAGAATCGAGAAAACTGGTAGTAGTAATGAGTAGAAAACAGATATTTAGTTAGACTTGAAAGCTGGTCTTGATTTGGTAGTGATACATAATAGTAACAATTAATGTTATTTAGAAACATTTCCCGGCTAGATAGAGAAGATAGAAAATTTGTAATGAGTAATTTTCAAAGACTGATTTGGAGAAAAATCCTCACCTGACTATTCAGTAATGTAGAGCAGAAGAAATCTCACAACTTATTTAAATAAATATTTTATCTGGAAAAAAATGTCTTGTTGTATTGATATAAGGTGAAGTAATCAATGATCCCTCCTGCATATTTTGCTTTGTTTTTGCATCTCTTTATGTCTTCCTTTCTGTTTTACCTCTTAATGTAGTTTTTCCCAGAGTTCTATGCATGGCCTGCCATTTTCTCCTTAACTGCCATCCTATCTTTACGGATAAGGAGAGATGAATTTTTCTTTCCTGAATTTAGAAATGGCTTCTGGCATGTGACTCTTAAATCTTTAGATCTGAACTCTCTCCAGAACTGATAGTCATAGTCTTATTGGACATCTTAAATTGAATATGCCAGGCACTACAAAATAAAAGTGTCCAAGACTGAACTAATAATCTTCTTGTATCTGATTAGACCTGCTCTTTTTGCTGACTTCTTATTTCCCACTGCAACACAAAACATTCTCCAAATGCTTAGGCTTGACATCTTGATCATTTATTAATTTTTACTCTCTCTACTTATATTCCATCAGTTGCAAAGTCCTGTAATTTCTTCCTCTATAAACATTGTGAGTGAGTACTTTCCTTCTTTTCTAATTTCATTTAGAACTCTCTTTCCCTACATAAATGTTAGTAGGTCAAGTCCCCTAGTCTGTCTTTATTCCCATTAATCTTCTACATTACTGGTGGCTAAACCTTTCTATACCATACCTATAATTATATCCTCTTTTTTTTTTTTTTTTGCTTAAAATCATTGAATGACTGCTGGTCTGTTATCATGCACCATTTCTCTGAGGCCCATTACTTTCCCAGCTATATATCCACCTCCTCTCATCTACATACATATCCCATACCCCAGATACACTGGCTCACTCATTCTTCAGACATGCTGTGTACTTTTGTCTGTATTTTCTACTTTTCCAGAAGTATTTTTTTTCATCTCTTTCCTATACTTGTCAAAACCAGACTCATCTGAACTAGGCCTTCTCATATTGTAGCATAATTTTTTGTAATGGTTATGAGATATAAAGTGTGCCTCCCCATTGATTTAGCAGTCCTTATTGTGATAACTTATTCCATAAAATATTTACCATATGCACAGATATATGTGTACATGCATGTTTAATGCAGCATTGCATATAACAATAAAATACTGGAAACAATTGAAATAGGTGCAACTTTGAAAAATAGATACAGCCAGGCTCGGTGGCTCAGCCTGTAATCCCGCACCTTTGGGAGGCTGAGGTGAGTGGATTGCCTGAGCCCGCGGGTTTGAGACCTGCCTGGGCAACTTGGTGAGACCTCATCTCTACAATAAATCAAAAATTAGCCAGGCGTGGTAGCGCGCACCTGTAGTTCCAGCTCCTTAGAAGGCTGAGGCAGAAGGATCGCTGGAGCCCAGCAGGTCCTGACTGCGGTGGCCAGGAGCAGCCACTGCACTCCAGTCCAGGTGACAGAGTGAGACTCCAAGTCAAAAAAAAAAGAAAAAGAAAAATAGATTCATATATACTGACATGGAAAATTGGCCACTGAATATAAACTGTGATGCCATTTTTAGAAAATATGTATGTATGTATTTGTGTGTATATCCATGTATATATAAAAGAAAGTATGAAAATGTACACATGACAATTTTGAACAGTGGTTATTTGTGTGTGTGTGTGTGTGTGTGTGTGTGTGTGTGTGTGTGTTACAGCTATGAAGGAGTTTTATAATGTACTTTGACCAAAACTGTTAGCATTTGCTAATATTAGATGATGAGCTCACTGGTGTTTATTATACTTTTCTTTGTATTTGATATTTTTGAACAAAAATAAAAACTGGAAAAATGCCCTCTTAGATTGTAAATATGTACATTAGTGTCAAGTACACATTGATATTTATCAGGACAAGAATGCTAGGAGAGAATTTTCTCTTATAGCATCTGGAAATCATATTCTATAACATTTTTAATTCCAGGCTACTGATATTTCTGCTAACAGACTGCTTCTTACCAAATCTGGGTTTCTTCTTACAAATAAATGTTATTGGATTTATTGTGTGTGTGGTTGCAATAGTGCTTACACACAATTAAAATGGAATCAATTTGACCTATTTTTGTGTAAATCATTAAGTGAAATGAGTTTGATTCATTTTTATATGCTTATTTTTATTAGAGACCAAAGAGACATAAATGGTATATGTTTGTTTTGTGGTGGTCTAGGTGCTATCAACACTACAGAGATCCTCAAGAAACTGGAGGAAGACATGACCACGTAATTAAATGTTCTTCTTACTATTGTTAAACTTTTCACTATCAGTCAAGTTGTAGCAATGTTTAAAATTATGTATTATTATAATAAGAATTTAAAGTTTTGAAGAGAACAATGCCATTGTTAGTTTTTCAGGAGGGTACAATGTAGAATTTTTTTTAAAGAATTTTCTTTGTAAGATATAGTAAGGTTAAGGTTAACCCTAAAATAGACTTATGTATGCACTGATAAATACAGAATATCATATAAAGGGAAATTAGAGGAGTTTAAAGTAGGCTTTTGAAATGTAGTTGAATTAAGAATCTTTATTTTCTTAAAAATAAAGAAAAGTGGCTGGGCATGGTGGTACATACCTGTAGTCCTAGGTTCTCTGGAGACTGAAGTAGGAGGATTGCTTGAGCCCAGAAGTTCAAGGAACTTCAGTGAGCGATGATTGCACCACTGCATTCTAGCCTAGGCAACAAAGCAAGACCTCATTTCTTTAAAAAAAAGTTTAAAAGTATTTTCAATGGCTTGTAATTATTAATTTGTTGCCTGTGTATTTTCAATCATGATACAATGACATTAGCCAACAGGAATTTTTTTACTCGTTATCTGATTCTTAACAGTGGAATAAAACTGCCCAGAATAAATATAGTCACTCTAACCTTAACTCAACTTGGGGAAGTATTTTGTTAATGATTTACACATCTTGAAGTTTGTTCCCCAAAATGGATTATAACAGGTGTTTAAAGGTATGTGTTGGTGAATCAGAAGTTAATGATTCTACATTATCCTGTAAATAATCTGGTAAATTTGAAGAAAGTGGAGACACTTGATCATATCTTGAAAGATGAGAATACCTCCAAATATTCCAGTGAAAAGTCACTGTTTTTTATGTGGGAGAAAATGAAATAAAATGTCTTGTAATCATCATGTAAGTACTTAAATAGAAAAAATTTGAGTAAATCTACGCTGATGGTTTAAAATATATTAAATTAGTCTTAAAGCATGAGTTCTGCTTGTTAAATAGACTTTCCTTTTAGCTATCTCTTGATATGTCGTTGACACTTGGATAATAATTAACTATTGAGTTATCTATTATCTGAAATTTAGTGTTCTAATTACATCTTCCTTGATAAATACATTGTAAATTATGAGTTATAGCTTGGGAAGACTTGTTTACCAAGATTCCTGATAGGTTGAGCACTGAGTTTTGTGAGAAATAATGTCAGAGATTATCTGTTTATTACTTAACCATCTTATAGCTTCTACATGGTTTATGCACACATTTGCATTTGAAGATGGCAAGTAGTGAACTTTAAAAAGTGGGAATACTGTATTTCATTTTAGAATATTTGTTTTTAACCTAAACATTGTTTAGCGATCCAAGAATTATTTGCTTTTGTTAAATTAAGACTCAACAAGGAAACATTAATTCAGCATTTCTAGGTTGATCAAGACTCTGACTTTAGATGATGCTTGTGTTTTTATTGTTCAAGTTTCAACTGGAAGGGCTGCTATTTGATTCACTAAGCCTTTTAGGATAACGCATGACAGCCAGTTGGGCAGAAGATGTAAAAATACTTGTTATTTTCAGTTACCTCTTAGCATTTGAGGTCTACTGGATCAATAACCCAGAGATCAAGAGACCATTTCCATTTCTTGTTTCTACTTTCTGACAAATTCTGTCACTTCTTTCCATCCCCCAATGTGAAGAGACCACCCCAAAGTGCTTATCAACTGATGCTGATGTAATAAAAATAGACAGGAGTGCAGTGGTGCATCTTACCTAATGCTGTGATTCCTAACACATCACATAGTTTCACAGTAACTGGCATTCTATGAGTGCTTAATATATGCTGGGTACTGACCCAAGTATATTTCATATATGACTATATTAATATTTTGATTTCCATTTTGCTAATTAGGAAAATTAGGCTTAGAAAGGTTAAGCAGTTTCCCTAAGGTTATACAGCAGTGGAAAACTGAGATTTTAGCTAAAGTAGAAACCACTCTTAGCTGTTTTACACCACTGGCGCAGTCATACTTGGATGGTGACCATCAACTCTGCTTGTTACAGAGTTGCTTGTGACTCCTTCATTTGTTAAGGATGATGAGATACCCAAATGACTGAACAAGTTAGAATGAATGATCTCCTTGGGAAAGGAATATTGATTAAGAAACAGAGAGTATATGCATTTTTCTTGTTGTTTTTCAGGTATGCCTATTATTACAGTGGAATTGGTGCTGGAGTGCTTGTGGCTGCTTACATTCAGGTTTCATTTTGGTGCCTGGCAGCTGGAAGACAAATATTCAAAATTAGAAAGCAGTTTTTTCATGCTATAATGCGACAGGAGATAGGCTGGTTTGATGTACACGATGTTGGGGAGCTTAACACTCGGCTCACAGAGTAAGTATCTAGTTTAATGATGAACTATATGTTGGATGTGGTTCTCATTCTTAATAAAATGAAATCGGATGTCAGCAGATGTGACAGGAGATGTTAGTGTGTCTCTCTGAAGTACTTAGGAGACTAAATTCCATCTGAGTAGGGACCATATCTGATGTGTCCTGTTCTTCCCAGTACCCTGACAGGGAATGATGGGGATCTGCATAACTGGCACTAAATGAGGGATTGATCCTTGCCAGAATGAAGAAATCCTCTGAGAGTTTGCAGTAAAGCAGCAGCAAGATACTTTCTGGGGAAGTTTCTGAGCTCCTAGGTTGAACCCTTCTTCTGTATACCATGTCCATTTCCTGGAGCCATGTGGACTACAGATTTTTGTTGTTAATGACAAACATCCTACTGGAAACTTACATGCCAAATCAAACACACACATGCATAAAAAGACCCTAGATATAAACTACCCACACTCAAAATAAGATAGGCTAGGAGAAAAATTTTATGTTTACAATTCTAACATTTATTTTTAACCCTATCTGTTCTTTTAGTGATGTCCATAAGATTAATGAAGGAATTGGTGACAAAATTGGAATGTTCTTTCAGTCAATGGCAACGTTTTTCACCGGTTTTATAGTAGGATTTACACGTGGTTGGAAGCTAACTCTTGTGATTTTGGCTGTCAGTCCTGTCCTTGGACTGTCAGCTGCTCTCTGGGCAAAGGTAGGTGAAACGTGAATTCGTCTGTCCCCCCTATGGAAGGGTCTTTTTACCACATGGTGACCCGATTCTGTATTTGTTATTTGCTTTTAAATTTTCCTTTGAAAATCAGCTATATAAGCTTATTTACCCTCACTGGGTACTACTCCTGCCAGGACTCCATGATATTCTGGCCATGTGATTATTTGGGGATGGGATGAGAAAGAAAGGAAGTAGTTCTCTCATTTCATCTTCTAAGGTCATTTAAAAAACAAAACAAACAAACAAACAAAACCTTGGTGAACTCCAAAGAGCCTGTTCTCTAGTGGACGATGCCCTCTTCACATAGCAGATAGAGTCAAGTTTAATGAACTGCACATGCAACCCATTCAATGAACATACTTTTATTTTAATGTTTTTGGTTTTATAGATTTTGTCTAACTTGTAAATTGATTTTGCATTTTTGTCAGCTTTGTGAATGGTTTTTCATTTATATGTATAAATCGTTGTTATAAAAATAATGTAAAAAAAATTGACCAAGTGTGGTGGCTCACACCTGTAATTCCAGCACTTTGGGAGGCAGAGGCGAGAGGATTGCCTGAGCCAAAGGATTTGAGACCAACCTTGGCAACTTGAGAAGACATGTCTCTACAATAAGTAAAAATAAATTAACCAAGTGTGGGGGCACACGCCTGTAGTTCCAGCTACTTGGACAACTGAGGTGGAATGATCACCTGACCCCAGCAGGTCGAGGTTGCGGTGCCCAGGAGTGTTCCACTATCCTCCAGTCTGGGAGACAGAGTGAGGCTCTGACTCAAATAATAATAGTATAAGAAAATAGGTGCTTTCTAGTCCTGTATGTATGCAAATCCTTAGTCTCTAGTTCTGTCCCCCATCCAGAGGCAAACAGTAGAAGTAGCCTTCTCCATCTTGGTACATATGCCTTCAATTTTTTTTTAAACTTATTTAACCTTCAACGTGAGCATGGTGTTAATTTTAAACTGACTTGATGTAAGAGTGAGTTTGCACTCTGGAGAGTTTGACCAAATGCATAATTTTTTGTTGGGTTCATCAAAACTTAGAGAAATTC
Source organism: Carlito syrichta (assembly GCF_000164805.1). NCBI lineage: Eukaryota > Metazoa > Chordata > Mammalia > Primates > Tarsiidae > Carlito > Carlito syrichta. The sequence continues at coordinate 275,340 of NW_007249299.1, read as the reverse complement.
ATGTAGCCAAAGGATATGAGTAATAAAAGGCCTACCAAAGCCACACAAAATAAATCAGACTGTAAGTATTAAGAAGTTTAGAAGCTGGGCTCGGTGGCTCGAGCCTGTAATCCCGCGCCTTGGGAGGCTGAGGTGAGTGGATTGCCTGAGCCCGCGGGTTCGAGACCTGCCTGGGCAACTTGGTGAGACTTCATCTCTACATTAAATCAAAAAAATTAGCCAGGTGTGGTAGCGCACACCTGTAGTTCCAGCTACTTGGAAGGCTGAGGTGGAAGGATCGCCGGAGCCCCGCAGGTCGAGGCTGCGGTGGCCGGGAGCAGCCACTGCACTCCAGTATGGGTGACAGAGTAAGACTCCAACTCAAAAAAAAAAAAAAAAAAGAAGTTTAGAAATTTTACCCTGTATGATGGATGTTGTTTTGCTGTTATAAACAATGACTATGATCTAATGAGCATCTATTCTGTCAGAGAAATACATGTTATCTGTCTGAAGTATAGGTAGTATCTCATTTTACAGAGAAAGAAAGTGAAGTTCTGAGGACTCTTAATTTTTTGCTCAGAGTAACACAGGATTTGAATGGTGTTCCTGGTAATGATCAGTTAACTGAAATATTTGACAAAAGCTTCTTTTTATTGATTTTTCTATATACTAAAATATTGAGCAAGTTAGGTGGGAAACTCTTCATGTCAGTATTTGTTGAAAAACTATTTAAAACCCATTGATATTTATTCTAGTTAAGATAGAAAAACCCCAAGTTAATCTTTTAATAATTAATTATGCACTGCTTCTGATACTATTTATTTAGTAAAAGGAGTCCTAAGCTGGCTGCTAGAGACCTAAATTTTAAACCCCACTCTGCCATGAATATTTGGTATGATTTCAAACTAATTTTTTAAATTCTTTGGTTGTCAGCCATATTAAAAAAAAAGAAATGTGACCCAGTCTGGGAAGACTCTTCCTGTGAATCTGAGGCTCTCCTCAATTCAGAGTCACAGAAACAAGTAGACATAACAGAAAGGAACCCAATCATAGCAAACACCCTGACCCAGAAAACCTCTTTGTACCTGTGTGCCCGAGACTCTCTTCCAATGCCTAGAGACACTGGGACAGCTTAGAGAGAAATGACGGGGGAAACTACCACATTCTTCCCCTACCAAGAAGAGATGCCTGGTAGTCTGATCTTGAAAAACTACTTTCATCTTCTCAGGTAGCAGAAGCAGGGGCCAATGGGAGCTCCAGCAGCTTCAAATAAACCAGGCTGACCAAAATAGTACTACAAAGACTCTGAATATTGAACTGCTACTGGAACCACAGCTCACAAAGGTGGGCCAAGACTAGCATGCTAAACTTAAATATGGTAACTGCCTGCTAATATAAAAGATATAAATAGGACCCAGAGCCTCCTAACGTGATAGGAATAACACCCAGGATACAATAGAAAGTCACCTGTCATACCAAGAACCAAGAAAATCACAAATTGAATAAGATACAAAAAACAAAGAATTAACTGACACCAGCACTGAGAGAAATCATATGTTGAAACTATCTGACAGGAATTTTAAAATAGCCATCATAAAAGTACTTCACAAACTGGTTAAACATTATTTTGAAACAACATAAAATAGAAAATATCAGCAATAAAATAGAAGTTATTAGAAAGAACAATGACACTAGAGAACTGGGAGATACAACAAGAGAAATATGAGTCATGCTGGATGTGCTTAATCCAAGCAATGGGGAATGACAGGATAGAATCAATGAACATAGAAATGGAGTGATAGAACTTGCCCATTCCAAAACAGAGAAAATAAAAAGAGCCTCAGGGACCTGTGGGGGCAATAACTAAGGGTTCAATGTTCATACCATCAGAGTTCCAAAGGAAGAAGAAGAAGAAAAAAAAAGAGTGGAGCTGAAGGAATATTTGAAGAAATAATGGTCGAAAAGTTCCATATTTGGTGAAAGACAAACCTTCAGATTCAAGAAACTGAACGAATCCCAAATAGGCTAAACCCAGAGATATCCATTCTAAGGGACATCATAATTAAACTGTCAAAAACTAAAGACAAAGATCTTGAAACCAGCCAGAGAAAAACAATTCATATCCTATAGGGGAATACTAATTTGAATGATAGTATATTTTTCATCTGCAACCCTGAAGACCAGAAGTGACACAATATTATTCAAGTGCTCCTAGAAAAGAACTGCCAAGTATAAATACTATAGCTAGTAAAATGATCATTCAGGAGTGAGGAGGAGGTAAAAAAAACAGTTTCCGGTCAAAGAAAACTGAAAACTTTTTTCAATAGCATATCTACTATTAAAGATTGGCGAAACAAAATTCTTCAAACAGAAAGGAAATGATAAAATAAGAAATATTGGCACACTGGGAAAGGAAAATGAGCAACAGAAAGTGCAGAAATGTGGGCATGTACAATAAACTTTTTTCACCATGAAAATCAAAAATCATGTTTGATGATTGAACCATAAATTATAAGTGGAAAAATGTTGATATCGGTAGACTGTTATAAGTCACATATGAATATTACGATACCCAGAGGAGCCATTATGAAACACATGCAAAATATATATTCAAAAATACTATAAATAAAGCAAGATTGAATCCTAAACATGGATCAGGTAACCTGCAGGAAGGCAGGAAAAGAGAAGCAGAGGGATGAAAACCAGAGGAGACAAACAGAAAGCAAATAATAAAAAGGTAAACTTAAGAACTAATGTATCATTGAGTACCTTAAATGTAACTGGTTTAAATACACCAATCAGAAGAAAAATTGGTAGAGTGTGTTAAACACACACACACACACACACACACACACACACACACACACACACACACACACACACAACTATATGCTGTTTACAAGAAACTTACTTCACATTGAACAACATTGGTAGAGTAGAAGTAACAGTATGGAAAAAGATACACCATACAAACATTAATTTTAAAAAAAATAAGTGACTATATTAATATCTGATAATACAGACTTCAAAGCAAAAAAAAAATCACTAGGGAACAAGAGAAACATTAGGTAATGATAAAAAGATCTGTCCACCAGGAAGACATGTGATCCTAGATGTTTATGCATCTAATAACATAGCCTTAAAATACATGCCATAAAAACTGAGAGTTTTGATTTGTTTATTTAAATAAGAGCTGAAGGGAGAAGTAGAAAAAATTACAATTATAGTTGGAAACTTCAACACTCCCTCCACTCAACAACTGATAAAACAACTAGACAAAAATTAGCTAGGATATTAAAAATCTGAATAACACAGTTGACCAGCAGTATCTAATTGGCATTTATAAAACTTTCTACCCAACAACAGCAGAATACACATTAATATTGTTGTTGTTAAATGTCCGTGAGACATTTACCAAGACAGATCATATCATGGTTCATAAAACAAACCTTAACTAATTTAAAAGAATTGAAATGAATAAACTGTGTTTTTTCTGACTACCATGGTGTTGAACTAGAAACCAAAATTGGAAAGACAAGAAAATCTCAAAAAAATGAAAATTAAATAATATGCTTTAAAATGTATGAATCATATAGGAAGGCTCAAAGGAATTATAAGAATACATAAAACAATATATAAGAATATTTGGATCTGGGCTTGGTGGCTCAGCCTGTAATCCTGTGACTTTGGGAGGCTGAGGTGAGTGGATTGCCTGAGCCTGCGGGTTCGAGACCCGCCTGGGCAGCGAGACCCCATCTCTACAATAAATCAAAAAATCAGCCAGGCGTGGGTAACGCATGCTTGTAATTCCGGCTACTTGGAAGGCTGAGGCAGAAGGATCGCCAGAGCCCAGCAGGTCGAGGCTGCGGTGACTGGGAGCGGCCACTGCACTCCAGTCTGGGCAACAGAGTGAGACTCCAACTCAAAAAAAAAAAAAAAAAAAGAATACTTGGGATGCAGTTGAATAAGGACTGAGAGATAAATGTATAGCATTAAATATTTATATTAAAGATGAGGAAAGATCTCAAAATTTAAGTTTCTACCTTAAGAAAGTAGAAGAAGAATAGCAAAGTAAGACCAAAACAAGTAGAAGAAGGAAATAACAGAGGTAAATACAAAAACCAGTGAAACTAAAATTAGGAAAACAGTAGAGAAAATCAATGGAACAGACAACTGATTCTTTACAAAATAAAAAACTGATAAACCTCTAGCAAGACCGATAAAATACAAAGAGGGAAGATAGGAATCACCAATGTCAGGAATGAAGTGGGGTATATCATTAATCCTGCAGACACTGTAAAGATAAGTGCTATGAACATCTTTATGTTTTATGCTTATAAATATGACAATTCAGGGATCAATTTCTTCATTATCACAAATTTCCAGAATGCACCAAAATGAACTAGAGAATCTGAATAGCCCTATAACCATTTAAGACATTTAATTTGTAACTGTTAAAGTTCCTGAGAAAGGATTCTCCAGGCCTAGATAGTTTCAATGGAAAATTCTACCAAACATCTATTTAAAGAAGAATTAGCACCAATATCATACAATCACACACACTAAACAAAAAAAGAAGAATACTTCCCAGCTCATTTTATGAAGCCAGCATACCGAAATCAGACAAAAGCAATACAGAAAACAAAACAAAATAAACCCTTCTGATCAATACCTTTCATGAACCTAATAAACTTAGAGCAAAAATCCTCTATAACATGTTACTAAATCAAATTCAACAAAATATGAAAAGAATATGAAAATCATAGCCAAGTGGGATTTGTTTCAGCTATACAACATTCAATATTTGAAGATCAATCAATGTAATCTACCATAACAATAAACTAAAGAAGAAAATCCATATGATTATATTGATTGACACAGGAAAAACATTCTAGAATATCTAACACTCACTGATGATAAAAATTTAGCAAGTTAACAATAGACCAATATTACCTGAACTCCATAAAGATCATTTAAAAACTCTTCTGCTAATATATCATGCTTCAGTGGTGAAAGACTGCTTTCCTCGAAGATCAGGAATAAGATAAAATCTTCTTGTACCACTCTTTTTCATCAAAACACTGGAACCTCTGTTGCAGTAAGGCAAGGGGAAAAAAATGTAAAAGGAATGTAGATTAGAGAGAAAGAAAACTATGTTTATAGATAATATGATTTTCTATGTAGAATATCCCAAGGAATTTACCAAAAAACAAAACAAAACAAAACAGAAAAACCACCCCAACTGAGTTTGGAAAGGTCACAGGATACTAGATCAGTTGCATTTTTACATACTAACAATGAATATGCAGAAACCAAAATTTAAAATATATCAAAAGCTTTTTCTGCATTTAATGATATAATCATGTGGTTTTTGTTTTGACATCTGTTGATGTATTTAATTACATTTATTGTTTTATGAATGTTGAACCAGCCTTGCATACCAGGGATGAAGCCTACTTGGTCATGATGGATGATTTTTGAGATGCGTTGTTGAATCTGTTTGCTAGGATCTTATTGAGAATTTTAGCTTCTGTGTTCATCAAAGATATTAGCCTGTAGTTCTCTTTCTTTGTTGGGTCCTTACTTGGCTTGGGTATCAATGCGATGTTAGCTTCGTAAAATGATTTGGGGAGAGTTCCATCTTTCTCAATTGCCTAGAATACCTTCAGTAGGATTGGTATCAGCTCCTCCTTAAATGTCTTGTAGAATTCTGCTGGAAAGCCATCTGGTTCAGGGCTTTTTTTTATAGGTAGTTTTCTTATTACATAGTCAATTTCCTTGATTGTTATTGGTCTATTTAGGGTCTCAATTTCTTCTTGTTTCAACCTAGGCAGGTTGTGTGATGTCAGAAAGTCCTCCATTTCCTTAAGGTTTTCAAGTTTGTTTCCATACAAGTGTACATAGTAGTCTCTAATGATCTTTTGTATTTCTTCAGGGTCAGATGTGACTTCATCTTTTGTGTTTCTGATTGTGCTTATTTGGGTTTTTTCTTTCTTTTTCTTGGTCAGTCTAGCCAGGGGACCATCGATCTTGTTTGTTCTTTCGAAGAACCAGCTTTTTGTTTCATTGATTTTTTTGTATTATCTTTTTGTCTTCTGTGTCCTGGATTTGGGCTTTTATTTTGGTGATCTGGATTCTTCTGCTGAAATTAGGGTTTTGGTGCTCTTGTTTTTCCAGCTTCCTTAGGTGGCTTGTTAGGCTGTTAATTTGTGATCCTTCCATTTTCTTCATGTGCGTTTGTAGGGATATAATTTCCCTCTTACTACAGCTTTCATGGTGTCCCAGAGATTTTGGTAAGATGTTTCTTCATTTTCATTTGTTTCCAGGTATCTTTTAATCTCTGTTTTGATTTCATTGTTGACCCAGGAGTTGTTTAGCATCATGCCGTTTAGTGTCCATGTCCTTGTGAGTTTTGGGGGGACCTTGTTGGTGTTAATGGTTGTTTTTATTCCACTGTAGTCCAAGAAGGTGCATGGTAAAATTTCAATCCTTTTAAATTTGCTTATGCTTGATTTATGGCCAAGTATGTGGTCAATCTTAGAGTACGTTCTGTGTGGTGATGAGTAGAAAGTATATTCTATGGTCTTTGGATGGAGTGTTCTGTAGGTATCAAGTCTATTTGATCAAGAGTCACATTGAGATTTCGGATCTTGTTGCTGATTTTTTGTCCTGGTGATCTGTCTAGGGTTGTGAGTGGGGTATTGAAGTCCACTGCTATAATGGTGTTGGAGTCGATATCTTTTTTTAGTTTACCTAGAAGTTGCTTTATGAAAGTTGTTGCTCCTATGTTGGGTGCATATATGTTTAGAATGATTATTTCTTGTTGATGGATTGAACCTCTTATCATTATGTAGTGGCATTCTGTATCTTTTTAAATTTTTGATAGCTTAAAGAGTATTTTGTCTGAGATTACGACGACTCCTCCTTTCTTTTGTGTTCCGTTCACCTGAAAATTTGTTTCCCATCCTCTTTCTTTGAGTCTGTGAGTGCCCTTTCTAGTGAGGTGAGTCTCTTGGAGGCAATAAATTGTTGCCTGGTGATATTTTATCCATTTTGCCATTCTATGTCTTTTCAGTGGTGCATTTAATCCATTCACATTCAAGCTAATCATTGAAATGTGAGAGTTGATCCCTGTCATAAGGTTCTTACAGCGTTGGTGTTGTTCTTCCTGTTTGTGTGTTGTCTTTCTTTGGGTTTTAGAGTCAGTTCATATGTATTTTTAATCTTTTGCCTGTACTCTTTAAAGAACGTTGTTGTTCTTTTTTCCTTTTCTTCTGTGTTCAATACTTTCTTAAGTGTTTCTTGTAGAGGTGGTCTGGTGGCAGCGAAAGTTCTTAGGGACTGGATGTCTGGGAAAGCTTTCAATTCTCCCTCACTGATGAAGCTTAGCTTGGCTGGGTTGAAATTGCTTATCTTTTAGAACTTTGAAGATAGGGCTCCAAGCTCTCCTAGCCTGGAGGGTTTCTGTAGATAAATCTTCTGCTATTCAAATTGGTCTTCCCTGGTAGGTAGTCTGACCATTTTCTCTTGCTGCCTTTAGGATTTTTTCTTTTATAACTACTTTGTTTAGGAGAATTATTATGTGTCTGGGAGTTGGTTTTCTCATTTTTTGTCTTGCAGGGTTTCTCTGAATCTCTTGTGTTTGAATTTTTGCATCACTGATGAGATGAAGGAAGTTTTCTTGAATGATTTCATGAAATGTTTGTTCCAGTGTGGTCTCTGTTTCTCTCTCTGCCTCAGGAAGGCCAATTACTGTTAGGTTTTTTCTCTTGAAGTGATCATTCATCTCTTGAAGGTTTTGTTCTGTCTTTTTAAGCTTCTTTTCTACGTTTTTGACAGTTTGGGTTAGTTCTGTGTTTTGGTCTTCGAGCTCTGAGATTCTTTCTTCTGCTTGGCTAATTCTGCTTTCCATGCTTATTCATTTGTTATTTATTTCCATCACAGTATTCTTTACTGCTGTTATTTCTGCCATCAGCTCCTTCCTATTTTCCTCTTGTCTCTGCTCAATTTTTTAATTCTCTCTATTAATGTCTTGATGTCTGGGTTTGTTGCATGTGACCAGTCATTCTGGGGGCTCTTCATTGTTTGTGTTCTGAAGTCTGTTTTCTCAGTATCTGACTTCCCAGGGGTCTGTATGAGACCTATGTTCTTCTTTTGGTTTTTCTTCATTTGTGCAGCTTTTTCCTCTCTACTTTTTCCTTCCCTCCATGTCACCATCTTCTTTAATTCTGTTATTTGGGGTGGAAGGGTTGCTTTTACTTCTGTTTGTTCAATCTCCTATTCTTCTTTATGTATATCCTCTTACTTTGTTCAATTCTGGAGTTGCACTGTAGGTTGGGAGTGGTCCTTTTTGCAGTGTTGAGATTTTCTTAAGGGGGGAGCTGTGATTCAAAATCTCTCTGCAAGTCCTGCTATCCGCTGACAGGTGTATGGATAATCTGAAACCCACTTCCCACTGCCTTGGAATCTGTCCGTGCAGGGGGGGGTTGTAGGTTTACTCCCCGAAATAAAATGAGGTTAACAGAGGGAAGATAATGGAGCAGACAGTGGGGGGAAGAGGGGGATGGAGAGAGAGAGGAGTAAGGGGAAAACAGACAAGTGTACCAACAAATGGAGAGAGAGACAAAAACTGAAACAGATAAAAACAATAGACCATGGCTACAAACTAACCAACTCCCATACAAAAAAAACTAAAACACATAATGATGCTAACATACAAGCTAACCAATCTCCTTGTTGGTGTGCTATTCCTCTATACAAAATATGGTTTACAGAGAGAAGAAAAGAAAATAAGAAAAAAAAAGAAAAAAAGGAACAAAGCAAAAGAAATAGAATCAAGTCAGTGAACTAACAGAACCAATCAAGCACACTCTGAGACTTTTCATTTAATTCCAATGTCCTTTCAGCTCTGATTTCTAGCTGTCTTTTCAGGCTGGTAAATTTGTTCACAGTTAGGGTCAGTTGCCCCTGGCCTGCTGTGAAGGGCAGTTCAGATAACCACTCAGTTCACTACTGCCCAGTTCACCACTCAGATCTGGCCTGTGTCTATTTATCAAACTTTTGTTTTTCCCTTTTTGGTGGTGTTACTTTGAGGTGATGCTATCTCACCGCTCCAGATGGTCTTTATCTCAGCTGCTTGCCCTACAGGGGAGGGAGCCAGAAAGAAGCTGGAAATGAGAGCCGCTGTCTCAAGGCAGACGGGAGGAGACCCACGGCCTGGCAGGATGTCATGGTGGCAGTAGTGGTGGCAGCGATCTCAGCAGATCTTTCTTGCAGGGGCTTCAAGGTCTGAAGGTGTGGATTGCCGCAGGCACGGGTGGTGTGATGTGCAATGGCCGCCGCTGTGGCGGCAGTGGCTGCCCAGACCGCTGTGATGCTTCAGCTGTGTCAACGGCTGAACTCTGTGTGAAGAGCAGGCTGCCGACAATGGGATCTGCAGCCCCTGGGGAAAGAGCCAGAGTCTTTTTCTGTTCTCTTTTGCGGATGTCTCATAGACCAAGCTGCCCCGTCACCATCTTGCCGGAAGTCAAAATATATCAATGCCATAAATAAAATTAAATACTTTGAAATACACTTAACAAAACATATATATATATAGGATTTTAATGCTGATAATTATTAAATACTGATAAGATAAATTTTAAAAAGAATAAATAAATGGAGAGACATAGTGTGTTCGTGAATTAGAAGGTCCACATAGTAAAGATACCAGTTTTTATCAGATTTATAGATTTAAAGCAATCCCTATAACAAATTTCAGGTTTTCTGTAGACATAGGTAGGCTTATACTAAAAATTTATATGGAAAGACACAGTTCCTAAAATAGCTAAAACAACCTTGACAAAGAAGAATAAAGTGAGAGAAATTAGTCTACCTAATATTAAGGCTTACTATATAGCTACAGGAATCAAGACCATGGTATTGGTGGAAGATAGACACATACATCAATGAAACGGAATAAAGAATCCTGAAACAGACCTATGCAAATATCCCCAGCTAGTTTTTGACAAAGGTACAAAATTAATTCAGTGGAGAAAGGACAATCTTTTTGACAAACAGTGCTGGAGGGAAAAAAAAGAAACACCTCAACCAAACCTGATATTGTTGTAAAAACTAACTCAAAATGAATGATGGAATTAAATGTAAAATATAAACTATAAAAGTTTTAGGAAAAGCCGGGCTTGGTGGCTCAGCCTATAATCCCGTGCCTTTGGGAGGCTGAGGTGAGTGGATTGCCTGAGCCTGCGGGTTCGAGACCCGCCTGGGCAGCAAGACCTCATCTCTACAATAAATCAAAAAATCAGTTGGACGTGGTAGTGCATGCCTATAATTCTGGCTACTTGGAAGGCTGAGGCGGAAGGATCGCCAGAGCCCAGCAGGTCGATGCTGCGGTGGCCAGGAGCGGCCACTGCATTCCAGTCTGGGCGACAGAGTGAGACTCCAACTCAAAAAAAAGTTTTAGGAAAAAAGAATAGGTGAAAATTCTCAGGATGTAGGCCTGGGAAGAGTTCTTAGATTTCACATTGAAAGCATGATCTTTAAAAGGAAAGATTGATAAATTATATTTCATCAAAATTTTTACTCTTTGGAAACCCATGTGAAAAGAATGAAAAGACAAACTACAGGGAAAGAGTTATATGCAAACCATGTGTCTAACCAGGAACTACTATCTAGAATATATGAAGAAGTATCAAAACTCAAAAGTAAGAAAACAAATAATACAATGAAGAGAATGGGCAAAATCAAGAACAGACATTTCAGGAAAGAGGATCTATAGATGACAGGTAAGCACATGAAAAGTTGTTTAGCGTCATTAGCCATCATGAAATGCAAATTAAACCACAATGAAATATTACTACACATTGATTGGAATGGCTAAAATAAAAATAATAGTGAACCACCAAATGCTGAAGAATATGCAGAGAAACTGCATCACCCATAGATCGCCAGTGGGAATGTAAAATATTACAGCCACTCAGAATAAAAGTTTCATAGTTTCTTATAAAACTAAGCATGCAGTTACCATACAATCTAGCAACTGCACTCCTGGGTAGTTATCTTAGACAAAATAAAATTATGTTTACATTAAAGCCTGTATACAAAAGCTTATAGCAACTTCCAAATTGGAAGCAATCCAAATCTGTGGTACATCCATACAGTAGAATGCTACCTAACAATAAAAAGGAAAGAACTATTGATACATGCAACAACCTGGATAATTCCAGAGAAATTATGCTGTGTTAAAAAAAAATCCCAAAAGGTTGCATACCACATGATTTCATTGATACAACATTTTTGGACAGAAAGTGCAGCAAATATCAGAAGGGATTGCTTTTCCATTTCCCACGGAGCAATGGAATTAAAGAGAAAGGTAAGAGAACTGCTACAAAGAAGAGAAACCAATTAAAAATCACTGATAACACCTGAAGTCCCAGCAAAGAGCCATTACCTGAGAGAATAGCCACTGGAGCATAAACAATAGCTATCTTTGAGAATGACTATACCCAGACATCTCTAAGATATGTGCAGTTTTATTAAGAAGCCAAACCTACCTTTGATCAGTATATATAGGATTGGAGAATCAATGGACAGAATGAATTAAAACCAAATGCAAGGACAAAAACGAAATGAAATCGCAACAGAATTGGACAGACTCAAGAAAGCATATTTAGAACTAATGGAAATAACTCCTTCCAAGAAGTAAACAAACTGACAAACATAGGAAGCAGTATTGACCAATTAGAAGAAAGAATCGCAAAGCTGGAAGGCCAAAATACGGAATTAACCCAATCTATGAAAAATATAGACCTCCGGGGTAGAAGGTTCTGGCCCGCGCATGCCCCTCGCTGCCCAGTGCGCCCCCGGCACTGCTTCCGCCGGCTCAGGCCACTGGGTCATGGATCGCCAGCTCACCAGGTGCTGAAGGCATCTCTGGGACTGGAGCGCAGCCCAGGAAAGAAACTCACAGCAGGATTGATGAACAGATCCTTGGATTCAGAGGTCAGCTGAGGCACACCATGCCCGCGCCCGCCTTTTGCTCTGTGAAGTTGTGAATTGCCCATGCTTGCAGGGAGGAAGGATGGCACATGGGATCCCTTCTCAAGGCAAAGTTACCATAACGGTGGATGAGTACAGCTCCAATGCCTCCCGGGCCTTCACGCACTACAACATCAGCCAGAGCAGATTCCAGCCACCGCACGTACACATGGTCAACCCCATCCCATATGACACTCCAAAACTAGCGGGCCACATGCGGTTTGTGTGCATCTCAGACACACACTTCAGAACAGATGGTATCCAGATGCCTTACGGGGATGTCCTTCTCCACACGGACAATTTCACTGAGCTGGGACTACCCTCCGAGGTTAAGAAGTTTAATGACTGGTTAGGAAACCTGACATATGAATATAAAATAGTGATTGCTGGGAATCATGAACTGACATTTGATAAGGAATTCATGGCAGACCTTGTTAAACAGGACTACTACCGTTTCCCCTCTGTGTCCAAATTGAAACCAGAGGACTTTGACAATGTTCAGTCTCTCCTGACAAACAGTATTTACTTACAAGATTCGGAGGTAACGGTGAAGGGATTCAGGATATATGGTGCACCTTGGACCCCGTGGTTTAATGGATGGGGCTTTAACCTACCCAGAGGTCAGTCTCTGCTGGACAAGTGGAACCTCATCCCTGAGGGCATCGACTTACTCATGCCTCATGGACCTCCTCTAGGTTTTCAAGACTGGGTTCCCAAGGAACGTCAAAGAATGGGCCGTGTCGAGGTTGAACATGGTTCAGAGGCGAGTCCGGCCCAAGCTCCACGTGTTTGGTGGGACCTATGAAGGTTACGGCATCATGACCGACGGTTACACGATGTACATCAACGCCCCGACGTGTACAGTCAGCTTTCAGCCCGCCAACCCGCCAATTATCTTTGACCTTCCAAACCCACAGGGATCCTGAAGCTCTCTCTGCTGGCATACGTGGCCCCGATTTATAGCAATTGTCCCAACAGAAGCTGGCATGGAAAAGACTTCTCTTCACGCTTTCTAATGAAAGCTGTGTCGAGGGAAGGAAACAGCCCTCGTAGAGAGGATGGCTTAGCGAGCGAGAGTCCTATCGTGGTTATATAAGGTCTCCTTGTTTGTTTGTTTCTTTGAAATTATTTTAGCTTTAAAAATACAGTAATGGAATCTGTCAAGAGCAGGTGTTTCATACAGTTCAAGAAGGAAAAAAACGAGCGCGCAGACTCCTTTTCAATATGGGTTTATATATATGCATATTTTTTGTGTATTATGACTAAGTTAGGAGTTTAATATTGCCAAGGACAGCCCAACCACACGGGTGGCTGGACTGCAAGGCAGCCAAAGCCTGGAGGGAACGGACACGTTTTCTCAGAACTCAAGGTCTCAAAGAGCTTGGGTCAAATCTCGGTACAGTGGCAGGTGTGTATAGACTTAAGTGGCTGCAACAGAAGCTTACTAAAATAAGCTTAGTTGTCCTCTCTATTTAAATGCCCCCAAATGCCTCCTTACTTCCCTACCCCCTCCCCATTTTGCACTGTGTGTCAATGCAATCCTTTCTAACACAAAATATTGTCGCTAGTAGTCATTTCTGTTTCCCCATTGTAAATGCTGTCAAGCTTTATTCTATTTCATGTTACCTTGTTAATGAAATTTAGGAAAGCAGTTGTCTCTTTAAATCTATTGTGCTATTCTATATCTAGCGGCCTTTATATGCAAATAAAATAGCAAGATTTTTTTTTTAAAAGAAAGAAAAATATAGAAAAAAAAACAACTTAAGAAGAAAGAAGAAACTCTCTAAGAGATGTGCAGTTTTATCAAGAAGCCAAACCTACCTTTGATCAGTATATCTGATATAGAAAGAGAGACAAAAAACACTTTGGAATAGATGTTTCATGAGGTCATTCAGGAAAACTTTCCTCATCTGATCAGAGACATGATTATACAAGCACAAGAGATTCAGAGAACCCTGCAAGACATATTATGAGAAGACCAACCCCTAGACAAATAGTAATTCATCCACACAAAGTAGATATGAAAGAAAAAGTTCTGAAGGCAGCAAGGGAAAAAGGTCAGACTACTTTCCAGGGAAGACCAATCAGAATCACTCCAGACTTATCTGCAGAAACACTAAAAGCCAGAAGGAATTGGACCCCAGTCTTTAGTGTTCTCAAAGATAAACAATTTCAACCAAGAAATTCCCACCTAGCCAAGCTAACTTTAAGAAAAAAAAAAAAAAAAAAAAAAAATATATATATATATATATATATATATATACACACACACACACGGAAAAGCACACAGGTCCTAAAATGGCAAAAGCAATCTTGACAAAGAAGAATAAAGTGAGAATAAGTCTACCTAATATTAAGGCTTACTATATAGCTATGGGAATCAAGACTGTGGTATTGGTGGAAGACAGACACATAGATCAATGGAACAGAATAGACAATCTTGAAACAGACCTATGCAAATATGCCCAGCTAATTAAATGGAGAATTAAAATCCTTCCCAGACATCTAATTCTTAACAGAATATGCTGCCTCCAGACCAGCTCTGCAGGAGATGTTTAAAAAAGTGCTGTGCACAGAAGAAAAAAGAAAGCCCATACACTTCACAAGATCACAAATGAGCACAGAAGCAACAGAGCATATAACACACCTCCAAAAATGAAAATACAAAAGTTACAAGAGAACAAAACAGTCTTATACGAACTTTATGACAGGGACAAATATGAATGAATCACTATTATTTCATGTTGGAGGAACAGGGGAAATTGGTCTTTCATATCCTTGAGAATAGGTTCATGTGTTTGTTTTTTTTTTCTTTTAACAGACTTGATCTCCTAAAAAAACCAAACATTTGATGAACATTGTACTATATTCTTGCCTACTTATAATTGTGGAGGGTTATAGAAGGGAAAAGGAGTCAGATTTGTTGAATTCAGTGTGGAACTTAATATAAGAACACTAAATTGAAATGGCGTATTTTAAAACACCTAATTTAAAAATATTTCTTGGTAATCTTCCTGCTGTTGACTGACTCTAGTGTGGGCATTTGTGGCATCATTAGGTTTCAGAAGAAGCAGAGAAACATTGCTAAAATATGTTATATGAGCCTGTTCTATTCTGCAGACCTATTTGTTCAGGGATGGGGCTGCCCACCCTAACTCAGACCCTGAACTGTGAATGATTCAGCAAGTATGGGGGGGGGCAGCCCTTATTTCTCAAAGGAATAATATTGCTTTGAGATGTCAGGAAGCTATAGTGAATCAGTGGACTGTTGTTTTGAGTACTAAGGAGGATAGGTATATTCCTCACGATGACTGCAGGCATGTACCTATGAACACAGTTAATCGCTGTTCATTTGCCTTCATCTACCCATTCTTGTATCTATCATAGCTCCTTTTACTTTGACATACAGGAAAGCGAGAAATGCATTGTTAAAATCAGAACAACTTTGAACTTTTTATGCCAACAGGACTCATTACTTACATGAATGAGTCCACAAATGTCTGTGAATTATCTATGGAAAGAGTATAATATTGCTTAATCAGATTTTCTTTTAGTAAATGGGTTATATATAATTTTTATTTAGATGATTGACCACTTTGGCATTCTAGGTATAAGACCCCAGTCCTTTGTCCATTCTCACTGGTCTGGTGTTCATAATAGAGCCATCTGGAACCAAAGTTCATGTATAAGTGGCTAGTTTCAGAGAGAGATTCACTCCAATGGGTGTTAATTTAAGCTTTGAAGCCTATGGACTCAGGCTTGAATCCTGAATATTCTAGTTATTAGCAAATTATTTATCTTCTCTATGCCTTTATTTCCTCATATGTAAAGTGGGAGAAATGACATCCACTTCCCTGTGCAATTGAGAATAATAAATGAGATTCTAGGTATATAAAGTATCCAGGATTGTTTCATTTGCAGAGTAAGTGCTAAGGAAAATCAGGAGGATCAAAGATCAGCTATGAAACAAAGACCTCCCTTATGGCTGGATGTATTGTTTTGTCCAAGAGCAACTGTTTACCTTGGCTTGTGGAATCTTGAAGTCATGTCACCATATATACTTGGTTCCTTGCATTCTTCTGGCCTCTTGCTTTGACACTTCTAGACCAGAGTACCATTAGCAATTGCTGTGTTGAGCATATACCATATTTTCTTGATTTAATGTTGGTTTTTCATATTTGTTTATAATTATAATATAGTATGTACCTTATATTCTGAAATTGAACATCTCCCAAAAGTTCCAGTTATATTTATTTAGATATGAGGTTTTCAGTGGGAAAATGTAATTTTCAATTAATTTGTTTTATTATTATTGTTAGTTTTTTTGAGACAAGAGCTCACGCTGTCACTCAGGCTAAAATACGGCATAATTATGGCCCACTGTAGCCACAACCTCCTGGGCTCAAGTCCTCCTGCCTCAGACTCCCCAGTAGCTGAGACTACAGGTACATACCACCACACCTGGCTATCTTTTATTTCTTTTTCTTTTTTTTTAAGAGAGAGGGTTTTGCTGTGTTGCTCAGGCTGATCTTGAACTCCTGGCCTTAAACCATCCTCCCACCTCAGCCTCCCAAAGTACTGGGATTATAAGCATGAGCCGCCGGGCTCGGTGGCTCAGCCTGTAATCCCGCACCTTTGGGAGGCTGAGGTGAGTGGATTGCCTGAGCCTGTGGGTTTTAGACCCGCCTGGGCAGCAAGACCTCATCTCTACAATAAATCAAAAAATCAGCCAGACATGGTAGCGCACGCCTGTAGTTCTGGCTACTCGGAAGGCTGAGGCGGAAGGATCGCCGGAGCCCAGCAGATTGAGGCTGCGGTGGCCGGCAGCGGCCACTGCACTCCAGTCTGGGCGACCGAGTGAGACTCCAACTCAAAAAAAAAAAAAAAAAAAAGCATGAGCCACTGTGTCGGTCAGTCTGTTTTATTATATGCCATTTCAGTCCACAGATAATTTTAGGTGGCTTACAGATTGAATATACAAAGGGGGATCCCCCCAAATTATCTTTTTGGAGAGCAGGCCCTTTTTAGTACACTTAGAATTTGTTTCTCAGATCAGATAGTCAACCAAAGTTTTTACCTGGAAGTTTTGAGAAAATTTTGTGATGATTTAAAGAAGAAACATCCCTAGTTGTGGCAAACAACTGACTGGTTCTTCCACTATAATAAGACACACGTCCGCATCGTGCTGAGTGTTCAGCAGTATTTGATCAAAAATGGCATGACCCCTGTGCCCCACCCTTCCTATTCACCCAATCCTGCCTTGAATGACTTTTTTTGTTTTCCCTTATCAAAAAAGTCCTCAAAGGGAAATGTTTTGCTGATGTGGAAGAGGCACAACAAAAAAATGGCAGAAGTACTAAAAGGGATCAACACCGACAAGTTCAAAAACTGTTTTGAGCAGTGAAAATAATGTCTCAATAGGTGTATTGTATCAAATGGAGAGTACTTTGAAGTTGACTGAAATTTAAACATGTAAAAGTAAATACACAGTATTTAATTAATAAATTCCATTTTTTAGGTCCCCCCTCATATATACTAAAAAATAGAGCATCAAAAGACCGAAGACAAGTAGATTTTGTTTCACATACACATAACATATAGCAAGCATTTGTGTTTATGTGTTTACTTTTAAAAAGGTAAAATTAACTTGTTAAAAAATTTTAAATGGTCTAACATTTTATTTCTGAACAGATACTATCTTCATTTACTGATAAAGAACTCTTTGCATACGCAAAAGCTGGAGCAGTAGCTGAAGAGGTCTTAGCAGCAATTAGAACTGTGATTGCATTTGGAGGACAACAAAAAGAACTTGAAAGGTTTGAGTTTCTTTTTTAAGTAGATAGAAATGTTACATTTTATGTCGTTTCAGCTTCATGTGTCATTCAGGTTAACAGTGCTATATACATATATATTTTTTTTTCTTGACTAGCATAATGGTTATATATACAGCATAACTAATGTTCTGGAAAAGTTGCAATTCTGATTGTCGTTTTCTTTTATCTACTAATTCAAAAGGTTTTCTGGAATTTTCTAGATGGCCAATGACATAAAAATAGTTTCCTAAGGCTGAAATGTATTTTATGTCTCTAATTTTTCCTTGTCAGGTTAATTCTGGATTCTCTAAGATTGAATGAGTGTTTTTTATAAGCTCTATGAGGACATTTTATTTCCCCTTCTGCTCAAGCCTTAACACAGTTGAGATGTGATCTATGATAAAAATATAACCCAAAAACACATTTGTACAAAGGTTCAAAAACCTTTTATATTATGTGTTTATTATCCTTGCAACTGCTCCTTTTTTTTTTTTAGTTTTCTGAGAGTATAGGTGACAATTTATTGAAATTAATAATGTCCATCAGAACCACTGATTTTTCTTTTTTAATTTTTTTTTTTTTAAAGACGTGGGGGCCGGGCTCAGTGGCATAGCCTATAATCCCAGCACTTTGGGAGGCCGAAGCCAGTGGATTGCCTGAGTCTGCGGGTTCAAGGCCTGCCCGGGCAACTTGGCAAGACCTCGTCTCTACAATAAATCAAAAATTAGCCGGGCGTGGTAGTGCACGCCTGTAGTTCCGGCTACTTGGAAGGCTGAGGCGGAGTGATCGCTGGAGCCCAGCAGGGCGAGTCTGCAGTGGCCGCAAGCGTGCCACTGCACTCTAGTCTGGGCGATAGAGTGAGACTCCAACTCAAAAAAAAAAAAAAAAGAAAGAAAGAAAGAAAGAAAAAGACATGGAGTACAGTTCAAGGTTAGGTGTACAGATGTTCCTTATGCAGGTACCTTTGTTGATGAGGTGTCGTGTCCCCGCCCCACTCCTCTCTGGTCCCCAGGCAGATTCTACTGACAATTCTGTTTCCCCGCTCTGCCCCCCCACCCCCGGCAGTTTCCCGCTAGATCCACTGATTTCTAACAGACTTTATTTGAGATAAAAATTGAATATAAATTATAATCTGATGTTGTAATATTTCTGTGTTATGAATTGTTTGAAAATAAAAATAGGTAAACTGCATTGTTGCAGTGTTTATACATTGTGTGACAAAGTCATATTGAAAGCCAAGGACATTTTTAAGGTTGGAATAATGGTTATCTCTGGGGAAGGTGAAAAGTTGTGTGATGAGAACAGAACACATGGCAGGTACTTCTGTGGTTCTAGCAGGGCTCTGTGTCTTGGCCTCCATTGCACGTACATGAGTATTTGCTGGATAATTATGTTTTAAACTGTACGTATGTGTTTGGAGTACTCTTTTGTTCATATGATATATTTCACACCCACAAAGATGTCCTCTGAGAATAATGTGGCTCAGCATCACAGTTCAAAGGGAGGCAGTGTCTATGCTCAGTTTTGATTCTTGCTAAGGTTTTTACATTTACTTTAAGACATGTCTGATTAATAAAATGAGAATTCTTGATTAATGACTGGTCAAACATCCAATGAAATAAAGCCCCTGCTCCTGTGGAGCTTGAATTCTACAGGGGAGGGAAGCGGTACATACAACCACAAATAAGTGAATGTCTAATATAATGGAGTAAATATTATATGGGGAAATAGAATATTCTGAGTCATAGTGGGTACTATTTGGGGGAACAAAATAGTCTAAAATAATCACTGGGATACTATTTAGAGAGATTATTCAGGAAAATATTAGTTGTTATTTAAGCAGAGACAGAATTAAGTCTTGAACTTGGGATTCCTTTCCAGTTTTTCTCAGAGGAAAGGTAGATCAGAAAAGTAATATACTCAACAGCATAGGAAGACACAGAAAGCTTATCTGCTTCTGCCTAGTTTCTGAGGTGGAGGAAAACATCCCCCCATGGAAATTAAAATCTCAGGCCTGACCACCATGTGCAATTGGGATCTGAATTTTATACTACTCTTTGGAGTAGGAAACTATCTCTCAAAGCCAAGGACTTCATATAAAAAATTAGTTCAAGTCAAGTGATGCCAGAGTGTCTGGTGGAAGAAATGGCAAATTGCTGAAAATTAATGAAATAAATACCCAAATTAAGATGTTAGAAATAGAACAATACAGTACATATTAGAAGGAAATAATACAAGAACAAAAATTAATTTAATAGAAATTAAGGAGAAAAAAATCTAAAAATTATTTGAAGAGACTAATAAATAACCAGTATTTTGCAGATTTAATCAGGAACAAAAAAATGAATGAGGAAAACTTGCTACAGATAAAATAACCTATTTTTAAAATTATAGCTTTATACTAATACATTTTAAAGTCCTAATGATATAGATAACATTCTAGAAAAGTACAGGTTAAAACTCTCACTTAAGAAGAAAATCTAAGGGCAATCCCTTCGGGTCCCCTCCCACTGTGGAAGCTTTTCTGTCCTCTCAATAAATCCTGCTTTCTAAAAAAAAAGAAAAAAAGAAGGAAAAAGAAAAACTGAGCAAACCTATAATCATTACAAGAATTGAATTCGAAGTTAAAAATCTCCTCCATCCCGACTCCTCCCCTCCCCACTCCCCCTCAAAGCAAGCAAAACCCACCAAGACCAGATAACTTTACAGGCATGTTCTACCAAAACTTAAATAAGAGATAACCCTATATTAACACAAATTGTTGAAGATGGAAAAGCAAAGAAAAGAAGTTGTGAATTCATCTTATAAGGCTGGTGTAATTTTGATAACCACAACTATATAGGTATAATATGAGAAAAGAAAATTAAAAGACAGTTTTGTCTGAAACAAATATGCAGAAATGTAAATAAATAATTGACTAAACAAATCCATGTGAAAAATATTTATCAGATTTTTTTTAAGCCTTTATCCTAAAGGTTATTTAATGTTAGAAAATGTTAATGGAATGCTTTAATTAATTAGATACAAAAAAATTTTCCTAGAGAAGATGGTGATCAACTTTTAATTATAAGAGTAAGCAAATGACCTTACACAGCTATATTCAGACATTCATTTTATGTGTGGGATCATTTCTTCAGAAAACATGAGCTATTTAAATATATCTTTGAGCCGGGCTCAGTGGCTCAGCCTGTAATCCTGCGCCTTGGGAGACTGAGGTGAGTGGATTGCCTGAACCCGCGGGTTTGAGACCTGCCTGGGCAACTTGGCGAGTCCTCATCTCTACAATAAATAAGAAAAACCCAGCCGGGTGTGGTAGCGCATGCCTGTAATTCAGCCACTGCACTCCAGTCTGGGTGACAGAGTAAGACTCCAACTCAAATAAATAAATAAATAAATAAATATATCTTTGAAAAAAGACATTCTTCCCTGGAAAATTGAAATTAGTTTTGCCTGAAGATCAAGAATAGACACAAGACTACAAACTGATGACCTAATATTCTTCCCAAGTTGGTCATATCTCAAAAGTTCATTCATTCAACAAATTCATCCAGCATCTACTACATGCCGGATATTGTGCTGAGCTCTGCGTTTTCAATCATGAATCGAAAGTAAAGGATATTGACCCTTGGGAGATCCTCAGTTGAAATAGTAAAATAGATAAGAAGAGAAGAAAAGGAGAAAGGAAGGAAAGGATCATAAAAGAAATGAATTGTAATATATATTTTTAAATGCTCTCTGAAAGAATCAAAAAGTGTGATGTTGAGGAGGGAAAAGTTTAAGTTTAAAATTTGGTTGTCGGGGAAGGCCTCTATGAGAAATTTTCATCCAGATTGAGACACGAGAGATGAGAAGAACCATGCCGTGGTGAGGATAGGGATGGGATGGGCTGAAACAAGAGTCTTCCAAATTCCTGAGGTGGCAAAGATTTTGATGTGTTCTAGAAAATATCACAAGGCTTGTGTGACTGGGGCTCAGTTGAGTGAAGGAAGGTGAGGGTAGGCCATGGTAAAAAGTTTGGATTTTACTCCAGGGAATTAAATGGGGGAATAATTATCCACGTTATGTTTTCAGATCATTTCTCTGTCTGTAATGGGTCTGCTGGATAGATAAGAACATCCATCAGGGTGGAAGCAAGGAGATGAGTGGGGGCGTCTGACAAAGTGGTTCAGGCCAGAGGGCTTGTGGTGGCCCAGTCTACAGTGGAAGCAGGAGAGGGATGACAAGTACCTAGATTTGGGATATAATTTGAAACTAGACCAAACATTTTCCTCCCCTTCTTTTATCTGCTTGTAAATCAAGGTCTTAATCTGACTTTTTCTTCAAATTAGCAGGTACAGGAGAAAGCCGGCTCTTTTGGAATAAAAATTTAACCAGAATTTAAAATTAATTTAATTCAATAGTAGAGAATAGTTTTGTTCTTCTAATTTTAAAATGTTTATTCTGTTATACAGGGGGGACCCAAAAAACTCAGAATTTATTTGTCAAAAATTGTGTATTTATTCTTACATGTTTAAACTTCAGTCACCTTCAAAGTACTCTCCATTTGATACAATACACCTATCTAGATGCTTTTCCACTGCTCAAAACAGTTTTTGAACTTGTCAATTTTTCTGCCGTTTAGTGGTTCTGCCATTTTTTGTTTCACCTTTTTCACATCGGCAAAACATTTTCCTTTGAGAACTTTTTTTCATTGGGGGTAACAAAAAAAAGGGCCCTAGGGGCAAGAATGGGTAAATAGGGAGGGTGGGGCATGGGTATCATGCCATTTTTGGTCAAAAACTGCTGAGCACTCAGTACCATGTGGGCAGATGCATTTTCATGGTGGAAGAATCTGTTTATCACAACTCAGGATGCTCCTTCTACAAATCATGATACAACCTTCTCAAAATTTCTAGTTGAAAACTTTGGCTGACTGAACCAGAGGGACAAATTCTGAGTGTATTACAAGGGGCCCACCTTCCAAAAGATAATTCCAGTTTTTTGGGAGTCTCCCCTCGTATGTCTCGCAAATATATTTATCTATTAGTAATGATTTCTATTTGCTTAACTAAAATTATTTCTTGCTCTTATAAGTGTCTAATTAATAATTAATAAATATTTTCATAATATTTAAGAAGAATAATGTTTTCTAAATGCTCATGTTTTCATTATATAACTTTATTTTATTTTAAGAACTCCTACTTTAATTACCATTTAATGAATGGATGATTTGGTTTGTGACATTTTTACTGAAAACTAATTTAAAAAACCTGTATAAAAGGAATTTTGTTGATGTCTCCTCCCTCCCACCCCCCTTCTCATCTTCCTTTATCTTTTCTGGTATCTAAATGATTTTCTTACTTGTTGTTGCTTCTTCCCATGAAAATATTTCCTCTGGCTGCATAGGACCACACCATATTGGTTTCTGCATTAGTCTTGGTAAGCAAAAACTAAGATAAAGGAGATAACAGGGTATGAGATATGTACATTAAAGTTCCTTAAATGTAATTGTGTATAATTTATGCCTAGAAAAATCTTTCACCTCAGATCAACTAATAAAATGGGAAGGAGAATATATATTTGCATATATATATTAAGGGGGACCCAAAAAACCATAATTTATTAAAAATTGTGAATTTAGTCTTACATGTTTAAATTCCAGTCACCTCCAAAGTGTTCTCCATCTGATACAATCCACCTATCTAGATGCTTTTTCCACTGCTTAAAACAGTTTTTGAACTTGTCACTTTTGATGCCTTTTAGTACTTCTGCCGTTTTTAGTTTCACCTCTTCCGCATCAGCAAAACATTTCCCTTTGAGGACTTTTTTCATCCAGGAAAAAAAAAGGTAGGGTTGATAGGGAGAGTGGTGCATGGGAGGCATGCTGTTTTGGTCAACAACTGCTGAACACTCATCACAGTGTGAGCAGGTGTGCTCGTAAATCATCCATCATGGAATGGACAAATATGCTGAGATAATCTCCAAATAACAATGAACTGAAGCCTAACACAGCCTTTCATAGCAACACCAGCTGGTACACTGATGTCAGTAGGTTTCTAGAACACTTACCTAGTGGGGGAAGCCTGTACTACAAGGATACTGTCCTCCAAAAGGTAATTCTGGTTTTTTTGGTCCCCCCTCAAGTGGTGTGTGCGTGTGTCATATATATATAAAATTATATATACTCTAATACTATATATATATAATATATATTATATATGTATGTGCGTACATAGCATATATATGTATTATATAGACACTATAATATATTATATATAATGATATATATGCAACATTGAAACATGTTTCTTTTTTTTTTTTTTTTTTGAGTTGGAGTCTCACTCTGTCGCCCAGACTGGAGTGCAGTGGCCGCTCCCGGCCACCGCAGCCTCGACCTGCTGGGCTCCGGCGATCCTTCCACCTCAGCCTTCCGAGTAGCCGGAATTACAGGCACGCGCTACCATGCCCGGCTGATTTTTGATTTATTGTAGAGATGAGGTCTCGCTGCCTAGGTGGGTCTCGAACCCGCAGGCTCAGGCAATCCACTCACCTCAGCCTCCCAAGGCGTGGGATTACAGGCTGAGCCACCGAGCCCGGCTGAAACATGTTTCTTAATAATTTTTTGTTTAAAGATTATAACTGGCAAGTTGGTGATTAACATTTTGGGGGGTTAAAACTAATAGTGTATGAATATTTTTTCACTACAAAGTTATATTTAAATTTACTCTTTAGTGCACACAGTTGTCATGTGAATTTCATTTGGCATGTTATTGTAACTGGTAATGTAACTAGTTAAAGTAGTCATAAAGACAAGAGAGAATGCATGCTCATATCTGGGCAGGGCTTGAATTTTTCTGTACATAGTAATGAATGAAGCTTCAAAGAAGATTAATATAATACTATTTAATATTTGTATGCTCATGAATTTTGTAGATCAAAGATCTCAAAGTATAAATTCTATATGGAAGTAACTTCTCTCACTTTTTTAAATTCATTTTTTTGAGTTGGAGTCTCACTCTGTTGCCCAGGCTGGAATGCAGTGGCACCCTCACAGTCACTGCAACCTTTATCTGCTGGGCTTAGGTGACCCTTTTACCTCAGCCTTTCAAATAGCTGGAACTACAGGCATGCACTACCACACCCAGCTAATTTTTTGATTTATTGTAGAGACGAGGTCTCACCAAGTTGCCCAGGCTGGTCTCGAACCCCTAGACTCAGGCAATCCTCTCACCTTGGCCTCCAAAGTGCTGGGATTACAGGCTTGAGACACTGTGCTCAGCATGTTCTCTCATTTAAACAATCATAAGCTCCTTCTTTCTGCAAGGCAATACTCTAGGTTCTGCAGAAAGTTGAGATTAAGAGAATAAAGGCAGATTTAAGGCTTGGTTATAGTCTGTCCTATTTCTCTAATAATTTTACTTTGGCTCTATATTTGCAAAGTTCCTTATTATTATTATATTAACTCTTGGCCCTATCCTAAGTTATCTAATGTCTCTCTTCTTAAGCAGAATAGTCTGCTCTGTTCCTCTCAAGGGAAAGTAAAATTACAGATACTATCTCTTTAACATCAGAAATTGTCCAGTTTCTGAGGGTTTACAAATACTTGAATTATCATCATTTGGAAATAAGCTTCATGTCATTAGAACTAGAGAAAGAAAATCTCAGTGTACTGTACCTTTTTTTTTTCTTGCTTGTTTTTGCCTTCCTTTTGTGTAATTGCCTGTATTTGCTTCAAGAAGTATTAATGGGTGCTGTCCAAGGTTGGCTAATATAGGGTAAACCTTTGTGCTATAATGACTTTGGGGTTTTAGATATCCTGAGATTTTTATTTCCTCAGGCCTTAAAGCAGCCAGAAGTCCATGGGTGGTCCTAGCCACCAGACCAAAGCCCCTTAGTCCAGCAACGGGCAGCCATGGCATGACAGATGTTGGGGAGTATTTGCAGAGGGAAGTATGTGGGCAAAATGGAGAAAGGAAAAGGAAAAAGATGCAACTAAATAATGATAGGCTTCTATATACATTCAAACCAAATTCTTTTTGCTGGTCAGTGATTTTTAAAATAAATATCTGTGGATAAGTTACACCGCTTATTTAAATGTAAAAATGTATTCTGTAGCAATTCAAAGCTTTCAAAAGGCTCTCATATAACCTCTTGGTTGGTCTTTCTGTCAGTCCCAAAGGGAGGCAGGACAGGGAACAAACTCTCCCCAAATCTTTAACGTTCAGAGATTTAAATGACTTTCTCTCGTTTAGCACTTTCTAACATTATAGCTCCATTTTATTAATTAATTAAAGAGGCATGCAGATTTTGAAGGGAAGATGCAAGTGTTTTCATGGCTTCTATTTTGTCTTATATATGAGACAATACAAGTTCTAAAAGTTTGCTAAATATTGCTTCACTTATTTCACTATTGCTAAGGCCAAAGAAGGAACTTCATCTTTTTTTTTTTGTCAGAGCCTCACTCTGTCACCCAAGCTAGGGTTCAGTGGCATGATCAGGCAACCACAGCACTCATCTGCTGGGCTCAGGCTATCTTCTACTGCAGCTTTTCAAGAGCTGAAACTAAATGCATGCACTACCATGCCTGATTAATTTTTTAATTTTATTGTAAAGATGAGTTCTTGCCAAGTTTCCAAGGCTGGTCTCGAACCCCTGGGCTCAAACCCCTGGGCTCAGGCAGTCCTCTCATCTCCACCTCCCAAAGCACTGGGATTACAGGCAGGAGCTCCTGTGCTGGGTGGACTCAATCTTTATAAGCCTCGGTTTTCTCTTTTGCAGGAAGGGAATAAAGCACTACTAACATCATAGGATCAGTGTGTGAGCAAGAGGAGAAAACGTATGTCACAGGGCTGGCATGTTTTCATAAGATTTTTTTAGTTTATGTGATCATTTTTGTTTTTTCTTCCAGGTACAACAGAAATTTAGAAGAAGCGAAAAGAATTGGGATAAAGAAAGCTATCACAGCCAATATTTCTATTGGTGCTGCTTTCCTACTGATCTATGCATCATATGCTCTGGCCTTCTGGTATGGGACCACCTTGGTCCTCTCAAATGAATATTCCATTGGACATGTACTCACTGTAAGTGATGTTATATTACTAAAAATGTCAATGAAATCAAGTGGTACTGGCTTGACTTTAGAAGAATATATTTTGAACAACTATTGAATACTACAGAGACATGCATTACTAGGTTAAAAAGTGGAAAGGAAATTAGATGCATCCAGAAACCAGTTTTGTTTCCTTTTCTCAATCTCTTGCACAATTTATCCTGTATTCCAAGTAATATTAACATTACTAATCTCTATGCCATGAACTTTCATTTATTCAGATTATTACTTTGTGCCAAACTTGATTTCAACATTTCACTTTTATTTTATGATTAAATAGCAAAATACAGTTTTTTTCTTTCTGGATTCTTTGAATGACAGCTAATCCACCTTACAAATTATGGAAGTATAAATTGTTACTCTTCTTAAAAGAAAATTCTGTTTGGAAATTTTCTGCATTATAGACCTTTGTACAAGCACAGAAGGCTTGCTATTTGATGTTATCCACTTTTATTTTAAAGACAATGAAATAATTTCCAAATCAAACTCAATAGTATCTGATCTTATAAAGTACATACTGTTAGAGGAGTCACTTAGCTCCTTTTTCATAGACCAAGCGGAGATATATTTAGTCAATGAGAGATTAGATTTTGTTGAGTTCTTTGAAGGAGTTCCCTTTCTCAGGAACCAGATTTGTAATATTAATGCAATAATTGCCTCTTGGGTATTTTCAAATTTGTCTTATCCAACATTTGTGAGGTTGCTTAGCCAGGAACGACTTTTCCTAAAAAGTTTGTTTTTAGGATAGCATACTGTGGGTGAGTGAGGCTGTGGGAAGAAACTTATTCTGTTTGTGATGTAGATAAGCAATTTAAATACAGTATTCACTGAATGCGAATCTGCCTCGCAAACTGGAGGCATCCAGAATAGTGAATGTGGTATTTGATATCAGACTAACTTGGTTCAAATTTTGGCTATGTCACTTACTAGCTATGTGATTTGGGGCAGCCACCTAAACTTTTCAAGCCTCTGTTACTTCCTCTGCCAAACGAACATGATAGGAATAGTGTGCCCTAACTTTCAGTGTTCCCTAAGGACTAACTGAAGTAATGATTATAGAACCACTTAACAAAGTTTCTTCTGTATAAATTATTGGACAATATAATTCCCATGTGATTTAGAAAAAAATGAATAGTGACATGAGTTCTCATCAACTTCAATGAGCTACAAAGGCAGATCTTTACCAGTAAGAAATCTGATTGTGCAGAACAAAAAAAAGCAAAAACCTGCTTATCAGACCTCAAGGAGAATACAGTCTGGTGGAAGGAGGAGGGAAAGACTTAAGCTGATAAAGCATTATGCTATAGGTGTGCTTTATAATTTTCAAAATATTTTCATAGACTCTTTCATCATGATATGACTTCTCTATGATTGCTGGGTAGAGAAAACATAGAATCTTGCCTATTTTTATAAATAAAGAAATTGAAGTCCAAAGAATCTAAGATAATGGCCTAAATACCTGTAGCTAGTTAGTACTAATCCAAGATTTGAACCTGGGTCTTCTGACTCTCTTGCTAGTGTTTGTTTCTACTTTACCCTGCTGATGATGTAAACAAAAATCCTTAGCTAGTGGAGAAATATAAAAATATTCTATTATAGTAGTCTGGTCCTATAGAACTTAAATCATTGTTTTATTGAGCAGGTAAAACTAATTCTGCATTCTAGACTGAAAAGTATTTAAACTTCTAAAATATTTTTACATTTTTTACTTATATTATTTTTAATTGACAAAATCATAATTGTATTACATTTGTGGAGTATAATGTAATGTTTTGATATATATACAATGTGGAGTGAGTAAACCAAAACTAATTAATATACTCATCACCTCACTTATTTGACATTTTTAGAGGTAATACATTTTAAAATTACACTTTTAGTTATAAACTTTTAAAATATTTTTAATACCCAGTATTCATATGTTGCCTTGCCATTTTAAAATTTAATTAATCCCCCCCTTTTGGGAGGCTGAGGTGAGTGGATTGCCTGAGCCCGCAGGTTCGAGACCCTCTGGGCAGCAAGACCTCATCTCTACAATAAATCAAAAAATCAGCCGGACGTGGTAGTGCACGCCTGTAATTCTGGCTACTCGGAAGGCTGAGGCGGAAGGATCGCCGGAGCCCAGTAGGTCGAGGCTACGGTGGCCGGGAGCAGCCACTGCACTCCAGTCTGGGTGACAGAGTGAGACTCCAACTCAAAAAATAAAATAAAATAAAATAATTAAAAAAAAATTTAATTAACTATGTTAGAAGTATGAAAAAAATTGTTCTATTACTATCTAAGTAACTTGATGATTTTCCTTCACATTCCTTAGGTCTTCTTTTCTGTATTAATTGGGGCCTTTAGTGTTGGACAGGCATCTCCAAGCATTGAAGCATTTGCAAATGCAAGAGGAGCAGCTTATGAAATCTTCAAGATAATTGATCATGTAAGTCTGAGTTGGTCATTTATCCATCTGTGTAACAGATTTTTCAGTTAAGAATCTATTACTTTATCACTTTATGCAGCTTTCCTCAAAATGTCACTAAAAGTAGTTACTGTAACCTAGTAATCTCTTACAATTTGATTTTGTTTAGACACCAAATATTGACAGCTATTCGAAGAATGGCCACAAACCAGATAATATTAAGGGAAATTTGGAATTCAGAAATGTTCACTTCAGTTACCCATCTCGAAAAGATGTTAAGGTACAGTGATAAATGATTAATCAATTAATTAATCGATTGGAGAAAGTTTCTGATACTGTCCTTTAGAGATTATTTTTAAAATGTGCATGTGTATTTTATTTAGACTAATACTGAATTGAACTGTCAGTTCATATACACTGTATCTGTGAATTGCCTTAAAATTTATTTCTCATTTGTCCTAGTAGATCTTGAAAGGCCTCGATCTGAAGGTGCAGAGTGGGCAGACGGTGGCCCTGGTTGGGAACAGTGGCTGTGGGAAGAGCACCACGGTCCAGCTAATGCAGAGACTCTATGATCCCACAGAAGGCACGGTGAGGTGATCCCTGCTGAGCTAGACACTGCGGCAATTAGCCATTACCCTTGTAGATCATTCTGATGTTGTCATTTCAACTACAAACGTATGAAAATCACACTTACCATTTTTTCCAGGTCAGTATTGATGGACAGGACATTAGGGCCATAAACGTAAGGTATCTACGGGAAATTACTGGTGTGGTGAGTCAGGAACCTGTGTTGTTTGCCACCACAATAACTGAAAACATTCGCTATGGCCGTGAAGATGTCACCATGGATGAGATTGAGAAAGCTGTCAAGGAAGCCAATGCCTATGACTTTATCATGAAACTGCCTCATGTAAGTTGTTCTTGACCTTTGCCATTCTAGAAGTGCAAATAATAAATGCTGGCCTAATACATACGAAGTTAGAAAACTACTATGAATTGGAGACAACCCCTAAGATGGGAAATCAAAATTACTTCAGATTTGAAAGCTCTAGCAGAATAAACTAGTCGTAAATATATTTTTAAAAATAGTGGTTGTTTATTGCACTAAGAATTTGACTCTTGCCTGTGAGACTTGGGTTGTTATGGGATTCCTTACCAATTTAAAATGTGAGCTGAGATAGCTTGTTCTTTTGTGATATCCTTCTGTGTTTCCATGTTGTAGAAATTTGACACCCTGGTGGGAGAGAGAGGAGCCCAGCTGAGTGGTGGACAGAAACAGAGAATCGCCATTGCACGTGCCTTGGTTCGCAATCCCAAGATCCTCCTGCTAGATGAGGCCACATCAGCCTTGGACACAGAAAGTGAAGCGGTGGTTCAGGTGGCTCTGGATAAGGTCTGTGGGAAGTTAATTAAAACCAACCTGATTCATAAACTTAAGAACATTCCACTGGTAATTCCTCTTAATACTGGAAATTTCTGTATTCTGTAACTTCTAGATGATTCCTCCAGCTATTAAAATAAAAGCCTCAGGCCTCTTTGAAGTCATTTTTCTATTTGATTATTTGCTTGCTTGTTCAATTTCTATTTCTCTGATTTTTTTTTTTAGTGGTGATGAATACGTCTTTATCATAGACAACTTGCAAATCTTTTAAATTAAACAATGAGAAATATAGACATAGGAAAATTGGTCCTCATTGTGATGTTGAAGCTTTGGGGATAACCCTGTACTTAGGTTTTGAAAGTTTGCAATATTGTCAACAAGAGGAAAATGTGATCTGAAGTTCCACATTTAACTTCCAAGATGTTAAATGCTACTT
This sequence comes from Carlito syrichta, assembly GCF_000164805.1. Lineage (NCBI taxonomy): Eukaryota > Metazoa > Chordata > Mammalia > Primates > Tarsiidae > Carlito > Carlito syrichta. The sequence continues at coordinate 244,197 of NW_007249299.1, read as the reverse complement.
GGAGACTATGGGAAATGAGGAACCTCTTATCCCCAGGACAGAGGCAGAGAGTCTGTGGTATTGGAAACCTACCTGAGCCATGAAACATCCTTGACTATCAACAAAGTTGGCCTTCCTGCAATTCTTGAGTTCATATGAGTCATTCACTAATTAGGATTTGAGTGTTTGCTGTGTACCAAGCACTGTGTGCTTGGTCTTCAGCATATAATGATAACAGGCTAGCTCTGGAAGGACCAGGAATGTGGAGACCTCTTAACCAAAAGTTATCTAAGTTGAGATGCCACAGTAGAATTCAAAGATGCACCAATATTCTACTCTCTGTTTCTCTAATAAAATAACACTAAATGTTCCTTTAAACATCCTGTCAACGTGCTTAATTGTTGAGAGAGGAAAAAAAGCAACTTACTAAATATTCTGTGAACCAAAACAGAGGCAGATGGGATTGTGGCTGCTTTTTTCCCCTTCACTTTGCTTATCTGTGATTTCACATCTGTGTTTTCTTATTGCTTTGCTTATCTTAGTTTGCTTATTGTTCTGTAATGGAACTATGTATAAAATTATAAATAAAAACAATTTTTAAAGGTTGTATTTAAAAATACTTTTTCTTTAAAGTGTAAATTTTGGGGGAATTTCACATGCCCCCTTTCTCAAAAATATCTAAAGAATTGATCCGTGTCTTCCCTATCACTAATTTTTCTCACATGCATTTTCTTTCTTCTCTGTGGTTTTTTAAAAAAAATTTATTGCTAATTACTGGAGAGAAACATAAAGTAGCAAAAATCGTAAGCATTGGGAAAGTTACAAAGATTAAAGAAATCTCAGACAAGGCCTGGTTATCCAACTCTGTTTTATTTTTGTTAAAATAAAAATAAGATTATTAAAGCATTTATGTATCTCTTCAATTTTCCCATAATTTTTCTGCCTAGGAAAAGGTATCATATATTAAGCACTTACTATGTATAAAGTCACAATGCTTTATGTGCATTATTTTATTTACTCAATCAAAACTACCCTAAGAAGCGAATCTTATTATACCTCTATTTTACATATGAGTAAATTGAGCCTCACACAGGTTAAAATACTCGGATAAAATAAGTTCATAAATTTACTTCAGATCCATCTGGCACTGAAGTCTAGACTTTACTGCCTTACATTTATTATCTATCTTGTTCATCCAAGTAGTCAGGTGAAATAGGGACACTATGATTCTGAGGACTGATTGCTAGCTGGTATATCCCAGTACAGCCCCACTGGCTTGTGTTTGTTTTGACTAGCCAATGCCTGGACTACGGGATTTTGTTACTTTGTATAAGCCTCGGATTATTACAACAAGTTTAGGTTAAGCGAAATACTTAGAGACTTACATAATATTAATATGTGAATGTTATATTGTGTTTGTATTTATTGTAATAAAACGTCATCTCAAATCATTATCAAGTAACTATATATTTATTGTCATCAAATAATATCTTACGTAGCTTTGATGGTTTTATAATGTCCAAAGCATTGGTGTTCAGTGAATATACACAGAATGAATGAGTTTTTGCATGTAATTGTTTATGTATTCAAAACTCTCTCTCTTTTTAGGCCAGGAAAGGCCGGACTACCATTGTGATTGCTCATCGTTTATCAACGGTTCGTAATGCTGATGTCATCGCTGGCTTTGATGATGGAGTCATTGTGGAGAGAGGAAATCATGATGAACTAATGAAAGAGAAGGGTGTTTACTTCAAACTTGTCACAATGCAGGTATAATTTTAACTCTAGAAGTTTCCTACATTACCTCAGTGATAATGCTGTGTTTAATGCTAAAAATAAATGCGATTTGATTTCATTATTCGAAAAGTCAGAAAAAGCACTTGGGGTATTCAGGATCAGATCAGTGTTTTAGATTGTTTTTTTCCTCTTTAAAGGAGGGAAAATAAAAAAGGATAAGCAAAAATTGTAAAAGGTTTAAAGGTGACCTATCCATTATAGTAGTCAGTATCCACATATACCTGTTGATCATTTAAACAGTGGTTAATCTGAATAGAAATGTACATAGAATCTGCACACAAGACTCCAAAGACTTAGTACCAAAAAAGAATGCAAAATATCTCACTAATTTTTGTATTGATTAGATGTTGCCGCAGTATCATTGGATATCAGTAATACCTTGGATATATTTGGTGAAATAAAATATATAATTAAACTTGATTTTACTCCTTTCTTTTCACATTTATTAATGTGGTTACTAGAAAATTTAAAATGACAGACATGGCTTACAGTATGGCTTGCACCATATTTCTGTTGACAGCACTGGTCCACAAACCTGATTAAGCCAAATAGCCACAAAAAAAGATAAGATTCATGGGATGGATGCCATGTTATTTCAGCATATTCAGTAAGGATTCTTCTTATTTAGTGGTTTTCATTTTCAAATATCACACACACATACATACCCCCTCAGCAATTTAGCTTTTCCCTTTCCTGTAATTACTTAAATAAATTACCATTTTCCTTGATAGCTAATGTTCAGTGAACTGAGCCTAACTAGCTTCTGGATATTTCTTGTTTATTTTAGACAGGAGGAAATGAAATTGAATTAGAAAATGCAGCTGATGAATCCAAAAGTGAAATTGATGCCTTGGAAATGTCTTCGAAAGATTCAGGCTCCAGTCTAATAAGAAAAAGATCAACACGCAGGAGTGTCCGTGGATCACAAAGCCAAGACAGAAAGCTTAGTACAAAAGAGGCTCTGGTATGAAGGAGGATGTAGAGTTTGCTTTAAGCCCACTCCCTGAGGCTCTCCTAGTTTGGTGTCCTGGGGCTGGAATAGGAGTAGGAACAGGAAAGCGCTGTTCAGAATCCTCCTGTCCTTTCCTTCAGCATGTTCTACAAGCCAAAATGTCAACATTTTAGAATCAGATTAGAATTTAAGAATGAGAATTTAGCTGGGCTCGGTGGCTCAGCCTGTAATCCCAGTGCATTGGGAGGCTGAGGTGAGTGAATTGCCTGAACCCGCGGGATCGAGACCTGCCTGGGCAACTTGGTGAGACCTCATCTCTACTGTAAATAAAAAAAAATTAGCCGGGCGTGGTAGTGCATGCCTGAAGCTCCAGCTACTCGGAAGGCTGAGGCGGAAGGATCTCCGGAGCCCTGCAGGTTGAGGCTGTGGTGGCCAGGAGCGGCCACTGCACTCCAGTCTGGGTGACAGAGTGAGACTCCAACTCAAAAAAAAAAAAAAAACCAGAATGAGAATTTATAGGATAAGATTTTTAGAATTAGAATTTGCAATGTAGAGACTGTACTAGGTCTTCAAATATCAAATTTTATATTCTATTTATTCTGTTTATCCCTACTTGTAAATATGCTTGTTATTATTTTTTTATCAATATTTTTTATTATGATATTGTGGGGTACAGTTAAGGGTTAGGGATGCAAATATGCTTCATTCAGGCCCCCTTGTTGATAACAGGTGTCTCCCCGTCCCCAGACAGATGTTTACTACCATTAGTCCTGTCCCCCTTCCCCCCCCATAGTTTCCCACCATTGTCAGTCATTTTCTTATGGTAGTGCGTTGGATGATCAAGGTCCACTATATGAGTGAGAACATGTGATATTCGGATCTTTGTTTCTGTGAGAGGTCACTCAGTATTATAGACTCTAGTTCCATCCAGGTTGCTGCGAAATTCATGATTTTGTTCTTTTTTATGGCTGCATAGTATTCCATCGTGTGTATGTACCACATTTTTTAATCCAGTTCTCTTTTGATGGAACCATGGTTGGTTCCAGGTTCTTGCTATTATGAACAATGCTGCGATAAACATTCGTGTGCAGGTATCTTTTTTATAGAGTGATTTGAGTTCTTCAGGGTATATTCCCAGTAGGGGGATTGCAGGGTCATATGGGAGGTTGATGTTTACAGCTTTTAGGAATTGCCACACTGCTTTCCACAGAGGTTGCACTAGTTTACACTCCCACCAACAGTGTAGAAGTGTTCCCTTTTTGCCACACCCTCTCCAACAACTGTTATTTTTTGAGTTGTTGATAATTGCCATTCTGACTGGAGTTAGGTGGTATCTCAATGTGGTTTTGATTTGCATCTCCCTGATGTTTAGTGAGGTTGAACATTTCTTCATCTGTCTGTTGGCTGCTCAGATGTCTTCCTTTATGAAGTGTCTGTTCATATCTTTTGCCCATTTTATAATGAACGTTATTTGATATGAACGTTCTTTTCAGCACATTTGAGTTCCTTGTAGATCCAAGATGTTAAGCCTTTGTCAGACCTGGAGTTGGCAAATACTTTTTCCCAGTCTGTAGGCTGTCTCCCTGCTCTCTTAATGGTTTCTTTGGCTTTGCAGAGGCTTGTCAGTTTAATGAGGTCTCACTTGTCTATCTTATCCCTTATGGCCTGTGGGTTTCGGTTTTGTTCAGGAATTGGATGCCAGTTCCAATTTCCATGAGGGTATGTCCTTCATTTTCTAGGGTTCTTATGGTTTGAGGTTTTACATTTAGGTCTCTGATCCATTTGGAGTTAATTTTTGTGTATGGAGATAGATAGGGGTCCTGTTTAAATCTTCTGCATGTGGTCAGCCAGTTTCCCCAGCACCATTTGCTGAATAGGTTCTCCTCTCCCCAGTGGTAGGTGGTGGAGGCTTTGTCGAAGATGAGTTGATTGAGAAATTGAGATTTTTGCTTCTGGGATCTCAATTCTATTCCATTGATCAATATGCCTGTTCCTATACCAGTACCAAACTGTTCTGATGATTGTAGCTTTATAGTAAAGTTTGGAGTCTGGTAATGTGATACCACCTGCTTTGTTTTTTTTTTTTTTTGGCTAAGGATTGTTCTGGCTATTCTTGGTCATTTGTGTTTCCATATGAATCCTTATGTTGTTTTTTCTAGGTCTGAGAAGAATGTTGTTGGTAATTTGTCTTTTGCACATTTATTTTATATCCTGAGACTTTGCCAAAGGGCTTTATCAGTGTAAGGACGTTTTTGACAGATTCTCTTGGGTTTTCAAGGTACACGATCATGTCATCTGCAAAGAGAGATTATTTGACTTCCTCTTTTCCTATTTGGGTACCCCTGATTGCCTTCTCTTCTCTGATTGCTCTAGCCAGGACTTCCAATACTATATTGAACAGGAGGGGTGAGAGTGGGCATCCTTGTCTTGTTCCAGTTTTCAGGGGGAAATGGTTCCAATTTCTGTCTGTTTAGCAGTATGTTGGCTGTGGGTTTCTCATAGATGGCTTTTATTATTTTGAGGTATGTTTCATCTATACCTAGGTGTTCAAGGGTTTTTATCAAGAAGGGGTTCTGGATTTTATTAAAAGCTTTTTCTGCATCTAATGATATAATCATGTGGTTTTTGTTTTGACATCTGTTGATGTATTTAATTACATTTATGGTTTTATGAATGTTGAACCAGCCTTGCATCCCAGGGATGAAGCCTACTTGGTCATGATGGATGACTTTTGAGATGTGTTGTTGAATCTGGTTTGTTAAGATCTTGTTGAGAATTTTAGTATCTATGTTCATCAAAGATATTGGCCTGTAGTTCTCTTTCTTTGTTGGATCTTTACCTGGCTTGGGTATCAATGTGATGATAGCTTCATAAAATGATTTGGGGAGGGTTCCATCTTTCTCAATTGCCTGAAATACCTTCAGTAGGATTGGAATCAGTTTCTCCTTAAATGTCTTCTAGAATTCTGCTGGAAAGCCATCTGGTTCAGGGCTTTTTTTTGTAGGTAGTTTTCTTATTACATAGTCAATTTCCTTGATTGTTATTGATCTATTCAGGGTCTCAATTTCTTGTTTCAACCTAGGCAGGTTGTGTGATGACAGAAAGTCCTCCATTTCCTTGAGGTTTTTAAGTTTGTTTCCATACAAGTGTACATAGTAATGTCTAATGACCTTTTATATTTCTTCAGGGTCAGTTGTGATTTCATCTTTTGTGTTTCTGATTGTGCTTATTTGAGTTTTTTCTCTTTTTTCTTGGTCAGTCTAGCTAGGGGACCATCAATCTTGTTTATCCTTTTGAAGAACCAGCTTTTTGTTTCATTGATTTTTTTGTATTATCTTTTTGTCTTCTATGTCCTAGATTTGGGCTTTTATTTTAGTGATCTGGATTCTTCTGCTGAAATTAGGGTTTTTGTCTTGCTTTCCAGCTTCCTTAGGTGACTTGTTAGGGTCTTGCTTTTCCAGCTTCCTTAGGTGACTTGTTAGGCTGTTAATTTGTGCTACTTCCATTTTCTTCATATGCGTTTGTAGGGATATAATTTCCCCTCTTACTACAGCTTTCATGGTGTCCCCGAGATTTTGGTGAGATGTTTCTTCATTTTCATTTGTTTCCAGGTATCTTTTGATCTCTGTTTTGAGTTCATCATTGACCCAGGAATTGTTTAGCATCATACCGTTTAGTTTCCATGTCTTTGTGAGTTTTGGGGGAACCCTGTTGGTGTTAATGTTTATTTTTATTCCACTGTGGTCCGAGAAGGTGCATGGTAAAATTTCAGTCCTTTTAACTTTGCTTATGCTTGATTTATGGCCAATTATGTGGTCAATCTTAGAATACGTTCCATGTGATGATGAGTAGAATGTGTATTATGTGGTCTTTGGATGGAGGGTTCTGTAGGTATCAATTAAGTCCATTTGGTCAAGAGTCACATTGAGGTTCCGGATCTCATTGCTGATTTTTTGTCCTGATGATCTGTCTAGGGTTGTCAGTGGGGTATTAAAGTCCCCAGTTATGATTGTGTTAGAGTTAATATCTTTCTTTAGTTTTCCTAGGAGTTGCTTTATAAAAGTTGGTGCACCTATGTTAGGTGCATATATGTTTAGGATAGATATTTCTTATTGATGGAGTGAACCTTTTATCATTGTGTAGTGACCCTCTGTATCTTTTTAAATTTTTGATAGCTTAAGTGGTATTTTGTCTGAAATCAGGATCATGACTCCTCTTTTCTTTTGTGTTCCATTCGCCTGAAAATTTGTTTCCCATCCTCTTACTTTGAGTCTGTGCACGTCCTTTCTAGTGAGATGGGTCTCTTGAAGGCAGTATATTGTTGCTTGATGATATTTTATCTATTTTGCCATTCTATGTCTTTTCAGTGGTGCATTTAGTCCATTCACATTCAAGCTAATTATTGAAATGTGAGAGTTTGTCCCTATTATAGAGTTCTTATGGAGTTGTTCTTCCACTTGGTTTATTGTCTTTCTTTTGGCTTTGGGGTTGGTTCATGTGTATTTTATTCTTTTTCCTGTACTCTTGTGAAGAACATTGTTTTTTTCCCCCTTTTCTTCTGTATTTAGTACTTTCTTAAGTGTTTCATGTAGAGGTGGTTTGGTGGCAGCGTAACTTCTTAGGGATTGGATATCTGGGAAAGATTTTAATTTTCCCTTGCTGATGAAGCTTAATCTGGCAGGATAGACTATTCTTGGTTAAAATTGTTTATTTTTTAGGACTTTGAAGATAGGGCTCCAAGCTCTCCTAGCCTGCAGGGTTTCTGTAGATAAATCTGCTGCTGTTCTAATTGGTTTTCCATGGTAGGTGATGTGGCCTTTTTCTCTTGCTGCCTTTAGGATTTTTTCTTTTATGCCTGCTTTGTTTAGGCGAATTATTATGTGTCTAGGAGTTGGTCTTCTCATTTGTTGTCTTGCAGGGGTTCTCTGAATCTCTTGTGTTTGAATTTTTGCATCATTGATTAAATAAGGGAAGTTTTCTTGAATGATCTCATGGAAGGTTTGTTTCAGTGTGGTCTCTGTCTCTCTTTCTGCCTCAGGAAGGTCAATTACTCTTAGGTTCAGTCTCTTGAAGTAATCACTCATCTCTTGAAGGTTTTTTTCCATCTTTTTGAGCTTGTTTTCTGTGTTTTTGAGAGTTTGGGTTAGTCCTATATTTTGGTCCTCAAGCTCTGAGATTCTTTCATCTGTTTGGGTAATTCTGCTTTCCATGCTTATCAGTTTGTTATTTATTTCATTCACAGTATTCTTTATTATGGTTATCTCAGATATCAGCTCCTTTCTAGTTTCTTCTTGAGTCCCCTCAATTCTTTTTAATCTCTCCATTAATGTCTTGATATCTAGGTTTGTAGTTTGAGACTAGTCATTCTGGGGGCTCTTCATTGTTTGCATCCGAAGTCAGTTTTCTCAGTGTCTGCCCTCCCAGGGGTCTGGGAGAGACCCATGTTCTTCTTTTGGTTTTTATTCATTTGTGAAGATTTTTCTCTCATCCCTGGAGCAAAAGGAGGTATAAAAGAGGAAACTAATGGAGGAAGGGGCAGTCAATAGGAAGTTAGAGAGAGAGAAGAGTGAGAGGGAGAACAGACATACATACCAACTAATAGGTGAAAAAGAGACACAAGGCCGAGAGAAGTGAAAGAAAAACACAGAAGGAGAATTCCCTAAAGAATACTGGTAGCTACATAGAGACAGACCAATAAGATCATGAAACAGATAGTGTAAGTTAGAAAGCAAACAATCGTGAGCAAACATACAGTCCGAATGATAAAACCAAAGGTCAAAATAAGAGATCAGACTAATTCTGTAATCTTTCCTTAGTGGCTAAGGTCACTTGAGCTCTGATCTCCAGCTTCTCCCCTTTATTTTTGTTGCAGGCAGCTAGCCTGCTGCCTGGGAGGTCTGTGACTCTTAGTTGTCTCAGTCTGTTCAGGTAGGGGAGGGGCTTTGTCTCCTGTTTAACGATGTCACCATGGGAACCGAGGTGGAGGCTCTTTCACTTTCACTTTTAGGGATGCTCATCTGGGTCTCTGGGCAGGATCAGCTGCACAGCTTGGTGCTGGATCTGGGGTGTCACCAGCAGGCTGGGGTGGAGGAGAGGGTTGGGCGTTCCCTCCTCTGGAGCTGGAAGCCTCCGATCAGCACCTTACACAAGCTTGGGGTTCTGCTCCCTTATACAAGCTTGAGGTCGTGCACTGAGTGCCTCAGCCAGGTTGGGCACGGGGCTCCAGAGCTCCAAAGCTCCAAAGGGCAGGTGGTGGCCCTGGGTCCCTCACAGGGCACTTCAGCCAGAAATGGGACTGGTATCTCTGAGGGGCGGGCGCCCAGAGCTTCCCTGGGTGACCAGCAGTTTGGTGCTGGGAGCTGGGCGGGATGATGTAGCCAGGAGGGAGCTGAGACCCGGGACTCCTGAGTAGGTGGGAGTCACATATAGTGGAGCAGCCACTGCCGGGGACTGCAATATCTGGCCCTGCGTGGGTCCCTGGACCTCATATCAGTGCAGCTGGCAGTGGGCAGGGGGCTGCGGGAAGAAAAGTAAGAGTCTTTTTGGGGACTCACATTCGGAGAGTCTCATGAATCCACCTATGCCGTTGCCATCTTGTGGAGGAATCGCTTGTTATGTTCTAAATGCCAAGTAATATGTAAATGTTTGTGGAAATGTCATTCATTTCTTTTAAAAAAAATAAAAGGAGTCCTGTAGCAAAATGTGTCAGAATTTTTTGAAGCTATGCAGCCATCATTGGGTAAGGAATAAGGGCAGGCTATATTCTTTTAAAATTTTTTGTGCATATGAAAGAAATGTGCATCATAAGGTCAATTATCATTTTTTAAAAACTAGCCTGTTGTGATATTTTGTGTTTTCTAGGATGAAAATGTACCTCCAGTTTCCTTTTGGAGGATCTTGAAGCTGAATTTAACTGAATGGCCTTATTTTGTTGTTGGTGTATTTTGTGCCGTTATAAATGGGGGCCTGCAACCAGCATTTTCAGTAATATTTTCAAAAATAATAGGGGTAAGTTTTCATGTTCATTTGTTGGGATTTATGAGACTGACTGAAAAATGAATGAACTGTTTGTGTTTGTTCTGGTATACAAAAACCATGTATCTTCATATGAAACTAACTGGCTTGAAGATATAAGACTAGAAGTCTGGTTTGTGATAGGAAAGTTAATTTTGTGAGCCTTCCTTTGTCCTGGCAGTTGGTGTCTGTTCTAGGGCCCTGGGGGACAGCTTCCTGAAATAGTCAATGAAACTGATGAGATGACTTTCCCACAACTGCCAACATTGGGCTCTAAGCAAACCCTATGAACCGTCATTTCACCAATGTGCAAAGACAGTTCCTCACGTGTTTGTCAGACTGGCTTGAATGAGTTGTTCTTTAACATACACACTTGCCAGGACATGAGTAGGCTGCCTCTGTACGATATAATTTTCATCTCACTTGCTATTCTGAAATAAAAAGGAACAGCTTCCTAAAGATTGAAATTGACATAGGTTGGTTCCACCCGGTCTTAATGGTGGGATTTTCAATAATAAAATTACAGTCTGAGAAGGAATGTTCTCTGTTTAGTGACAGATGTCCAAATACCAAGGTGAGGACACCCTTGACATAACTGCTGAAAACATTGTGGACAAAGAGATTGATCATCACAAGAAGCATAAACCAAACACTCACTTTTTAATCTCACAAAATATATACAACTATTTAGGACTACCCAGGCCTGACTAGCTTATTTCAGGTTGATATGCATGTTTAATATTATTCATTCAAGAAATATTTTTTCACTGTCTGCTCTGTGCCAGATACTTTTCTAGTTGCTGGAAAAACACTGAGGAGATGACAGAAATGTCTGATTCTGTAGAGCATATGTTCCAGAACAGGAGCCAGCAAACTTTTTCTATAAACAGTAAGATAGTAAATATTTTAGGCTTTGTAGACCATATGGTTTCTGTTGCAGATACTCAACTCTGACCTTGTAGTGCAAAAGCAGCCATGTACAAAATGGAAACAAGTGGGCACGGTCGTGCTCCATTAAAACTTTATATAAACATTTGGCCAGTGGCCCATAGTTTGATGTTCCCTGTCCTAACATATGTCTTGCAGGCAGAGAGGTAGACCATGGCATCATCAGGAAAAAAAATTAAGTGGTAAAGTTAGGAATCAGTTTGGCTATAACAAAACCTCGCCTTACTGATTTTGTTTTTCATTCTACATGTGACATTATATCTGGAGGCTGGTGACCCAGGACTGGCACATTAGCACCTACATATTAGATAGGCAACCAACCATCTGCCTGTTTGAAGATAACAGTCTCTGGGTCAGATTGCTTGAATTTATATCCTTGGATCATCCCTTGCTGGCTGTGTTATCTTGAACAAATTAATTAGCTTCTCTGTACTTCAGTTTCTCTCTTTTTAAAATGATGATGATGATAATAAGTCATACTTCAGGAGATGATTGTGAAGATAAAAGGAATGATTTACAGGAATTTGTTTAAGATAATGCTTGGTACAGAGTAAGAATTTAATGATTGTTATTACTGCTATTGGAATGACAAGTCAAGAAAAATTTATTTAATCTCTTCTAAAAGCCTTTTTTTTTTTTTTGACCCTGTAAAGGGAGAGAGGTGTTTTATTTTCCTGTGGAATGGTTATTCTCTGTGTTCCTTGAGCACCAAACTTCCTATTAGTCCTTATAGTCATCTCTAGAAAGGTTTCCATGTAAAGTGCTAGGTCAGCTAGCTGTAGTTTCCAGCTAGCTCTCTAACTGGCCATCCTACAAAGGTGGCTAGCTCAAGAAAACTACCACCTTTTTGAAAGCCATAAGATGACCACCTTGCCTTGGTTCACCAAAAGCAAACAAAACAAAAAAATACATCAGCAGATTTACTCTAGACATCTGGGGACAGTTTGAAATGCCCAAGCTGTTAAATACTGAATTGCCATACAATGTAATTTCCCAGCAAGGAAGAGAAGAATATTTGTTGTCATTGCTACTTTGCACAGTGGTGGTAGCACTCCTTACTCCAAGAAGGAATCTTAGCAGAAAAAACATGGACTTAGTTTATGAATGACAAACCCATTCTTGATCTCTAAAGAAAGCAGAATGCAGAAACTTTTAAGATTGGCAGTAGGAAAGCCAACCCTGCTTTCCAGTAAACTAAAGTTCTCCTAACGCCCGGATAATGTGCTAGATGAAAAATGGATCAGACCCAAAATGGCTTCTTAGTGACTGAACTAAAAACTCCTTTACGTTTATCTATACATATCTATATATTAACTCTTGATATTTTCTCACAGGTTTTTACAAAAAATGATGATCCTGAAACAAAACGACAAAATAGTAACATATTTTCACTATTGTTTCTAGTGCTTGGAATTATTTCTTTTATTACATTTTTCCTTCAGGTAAATGTATACATTTTTACTTTATTCATTTTGAGAAATGCAACTGGGGGAATTTATAAATATCTGTGTAGTTTACCTTTTAGTAGAACTTCTTCTTTATTAACGTGGCTACCAGCAGCCAAGTTTTTATTTGACATATGTAAAACAAAAACCTTTTGCCTTTCTCTGGTTCCCTTGCCTACTATCTCCTCTCTACCCTTACCTCTCCCAAATGGAAATATCAGTGAAACCAGAGGGAACAGAATGTTTAATATAATGATTGGAAATGAAAGGCAGGAACTCAAAACTGGGACTTGGAGGAGCCCTGGTTATAAGTTTGGATATAAGTACTGCCAGTAAGTGCTCAAAGAAATGTCTTCCTGTGTTCTAAAAGCAATGACAACAAACAAAACCCCATAAGCAGGTTATGCTGATTTAAAAAGGGTTTGAAGAGTTTATCTCTCAACTTTTGCTAAAGGAGAAAGAACATTTTTAATGATGGAAGAATGTCAATTCTCCAACAAAAACTACAGGAAACACTGTAAAGAATCAAATTTTATCGCTTGCAAATGGCTGAAGTGAAATTACAGAGAATTGGGTTCTCTAAATGTTAGTATGGTAAGGCAGTATGGATTTGCTATTAGGCCTAGGTTGAAACACCAGCTGTACCAGTTCCTAATTTTGTATCCTCAGGAAAGTAAGTAATTTGAGCCATCTAAGCTTCGGTTTCCTTAGGTGTAAAACAGAGATAATGATACCTGTCTCTAGATGATTAAAAGAGATCACGTGACCAAGTGCTCAGTTATGAATGAGTCACACATGAATGAATGATTAACCGCATGTAATGTTTAAAAATAAAACTCTGAATAGGTATCTTTATTTAACATGTAAGCATGCATTAAAATTTTTAATAGAACATTTTTTCTGGACTTTATAAGAGGTGCAAAAGAAAAAAGACCGAATTCCTTTTTTTTTCCTTTATTTTAAAGATGTAGGGTACAATTCAGGGTTAGATATACAAATGTTCATTATGCAGGTATCCTTGTTGATGAGGTGCGCCCCTCCCCCCCTGGCAGTACTTATATCCAAACTTATAACCAGTACTTATATCCAAACTTACAACTCCCAATTCCACCCTCCTCCCCTGGCAGTTTCCCACTACTGCCATTCCCTTTCTTATAATATTATGATACTTGTTCAAGGTTCACTTATGAGTGAGAACATACAGTACTCTGTTCTTTGTGTTTGTGATAGATCACTGAGTATGATAGACTCTAAATCCATCTAGGGTGCTGCGATTTCCATATGTTTGTCCTTCTTTATGGCTGCATAATATCCCATTGTGTATATGTACCACATTTTTAAAAATCCAATTCCGCTTCTATGGGCAGCGTGGTTGGTTCCATGTTTTTGCTATTGTGAATAGAGCTGCAACAAACATGCGTGTGCAGGTATCTTTTTGGTAGAATGACTTGAGTTCTTTCGGGTATATTCCCAATAGGGGGATTGCTGGGTCAAATGGAAGGTAAATTTCTAGTTCTTTCAGAAATTGCCACATTGTCTTCCAAAGAAGTTGGACTAGTTGTATTCCCACCAGCAGTGTAGAAGCATTCCTTTTTCTCCACATCCTCGCCAGTGTCTGTTGTTATTTGTCTTATTAATGATGGCCATTCTTACTGGGGTTAGATAGTATCTCAGTGAGGTTTTGATTTGCATTTCTCTGACGATGAGTGAGGCTGAACACTTTTTCATGTGTCTGTTGGCTGCCCGTGTATCTTCTTTTGAGAAGTGTCTATTCATGTCTTTTGCCCACTTTTTAATGGGGCTATTTGGTTTTTTTCCTTTTGGCACGTTTGAACTCTTTGTAGATTCTGGATGTAAGGCTTTTGTCAGATATACAGTTGGTAAATATTTTTTCCCATGTTGTGGGCTGTCTTCCTGCTCTCTTGATGGTTTCTTTTACTTGGTAAAGGCTTGTCAGTTTGCTGAGGTCCCACTTGTCTATCTTACCTCAAATGGTATAGGCAATTGGGGTTTGATCAGAAATTGGTTGTCAGTTCCAATTTCCATAAGGGTATGTCCTGCATTTTCTAAGATTCTTATAGTTTGAGGTTTTACATTTAGGTCTTTGATTCATCTAGAATTAATTTTTGTGTATGGGGATAGGTAGGGATCCTGTTTCAGTCTTCTGCATGTGATCAGCCAGTTTTCCCAGCACCATTTACTGAATAGGTTCTCCTCTTCCCAGTAGTTGTTGTGGAGGCTTTGTCAAAGATTAGTTGGTTGAGAAATTGAAGCTCTGCTTCCATTGGTCTGTATGCCTGTTCACGTACCAGTACCAGGCTGTTTTGATTATTGTAGCCTTATATTAAGGTTTGAAATCTGGAAGTGTGATACTTCCTGCTGTTTCTTTTGCTAAGGTTTTTTTTTTTTTTTTGGCTATTCATGGTCATTTATGTAGACTGAATTACTTCTTTACTTTGTACTTAAGAGTCTTGCTGGAGAATTTTACCTTGCTAGAATAAATTTGACACTCTAATTATATACAAGATTGCCATACCACAGGTATTAATACACAGGTGTTTGGAGAAGGTGAACACACTACTAAATGTGAATTTGGTTAAGGAATCCAGACGGAGGTAGGCTTTAAGTTGACCCCTTAATTTTGCCCATTTGGTTTGACGAAGCAAAGAAAATTAGAGCAGTACCTTCATAACGTTATGGTGCTAGGGGAGACTGGAGCCTGGCTTGCCTGGAAAATGGTGATGAAGTATAGAGATAACAAAGTCCCTAAAGATGTTCAAATGCCTAATCCCTCATTTTAAGAACATGGGAGGGAGCTCAGTGGGTAGTTAAAAGCTCAGGCTCTGAGTTCCCATTCTGGTTAGGATTCTCACAGACCTGGATTGAGATTCCAACTCTACCACCTTATAGCTATTACCTCTAGGAATTTATCACCCTCCTTCTGTAAAGTGGTGATTTTGGGTGTCATAAGGACTTAATGAAAATGTGTGTAAAATACAGTGTCTGAGTAAGCACTAAACAAAGGCTAGCTCTCGACAAAAATAACAATAGTAATATTCCTGAAGTGGGCAAGGTATTTCACATTCCATTCAGTTCAATAGCAAAAATATTAGTCATTTCCATGTAAACTTAAACACTTTAGTAATTTCAGACTTAAACTCAGTTGATCTAAGGTTGTTCCCATCTCCTTCGTCTCCCTGCATTGGCATCTATGTTGGCAGAGGGGTTATGTGGCATTACAACTCTGGATGGTGGAGGATAGTGTATAGACATTGTGGCCCCTTGGTCCCTTGGAAGCAGGCATTCTGAGAGACCCATGGCCCTATCTGGCCTTTACTTGCATTGTCCACCCTGACTGTCCCCTTTATCAGGACTGCTTAGAAGAGTTGGTTCTTTCTTCACTTATACTCTTTGTGTTTCTTCCCCCTCTCTCTCAATAATATCCAACACACCACTTGGGAGCACAGAGAATATGTTATCACCCTCCTCTATTACTCTGTTTCTGTGGGAGATCGGGACTGTGATCAAGGCTTCTTTTCTCATGCACCCCATGGCCATTCTCTGCTTCCCAGAATGTGTGGTAGCCTCGTCTGAAAATGGCTACTTCCCAGTTCCAGAAAGAAGGGAACACTGATTCTTTCTAGTCCTGTATCCCCAGACTCATTGTACTTCCTCCTTAGTTGTAGCCTAGCATAGCAGCACACTCGCAACCTACTGTATTCTTTTCCAATAACTCTGCTCCAGACACAAAAGATTATATTCTTGAAGGGTGAAGAAATACAGTGCAGAAAGTTCTCTCTTAGTAAGCCTTCTTCTCCAACCCATTTTGCTCCTAGACTTTGACTTTTTTTTAACTTGTAAGAAAGAATTTGGTATCTTTGTTTTCTGGGTCATTTATGGCTGGGATGGCCATAAGCTATTTTCTCAAATTATACCTCAGGTCTTGGTGCCATTAGTAATAACACCCCTTTTCACTCTCAAAAGTGTACCAGTTTAGATGATACATAACATAGCCATCCTATTTAGAGCACCCCCAGCCTCCAGTTTTCTGCATGATAGACCCCCGTTCACTGGGAAAAGTAAGTAGGGGTGGGAGTGGAGACAGAGAAACACTTTTCCTACCACATCCCTGGTCAGCCTCCCAGCTAGCTGGGAGTAGCAGCATCAGCAGCATCAAACCTGGGCCCTCCTGACCCACCAGGACAGCCTTGCACCACAGTACACAGTCACAGAAATGTAGCAAACCCTGGAAATCATGCTTTCTGACTTTGTCTAGTATCCTGCTTTAGCAGTGACATCAAGTCCCCCTCCTTTTGTGTTATTAGTAGCTTGGTCTCTAACAAGTCTTTTGTGTGGCCTGTGTTTGTTCACAGGGTTACACGTTTGGCAAAGCTGGAGAGATCCTCACCAAGCGGCTCCGATACATGGTTTTCAGATCCATGCTGAGACAGGTATGTCTATTGAGGGTTGTCCCCTGTGGACTCAGGCAGTGGGAGCTCAGCTGTGGTACTCAGATCTAGCCCCTGTGGAGGTTGTCCCTCAGTTTCATCTTAGAGATGTGGCCAAACTACCCTCTAAGTGCAGGGTGAGGTCCTGCTGTGTTTGTTGTGGGTGGGCACAAGGAACTGGACCACTTTGACAAAGAATCTCCACATTGGATTTACCTCCAGCCTTTTGTCTTAGCAGTTGTGTGCAATGTAGGTAGAAGGGCTCTTCAATACTCTGCTTCTATTTTCTCTTTTTCCTTCTTTCTCCTGGGAATCCCAGGGCACTTGAGTTTTCATCCTCTAAGTTCTCTATACCCTTTCCTCCCACATATCAAAATTCAGCCCCATGGCCCATTCCTCACTGTCCAGTTTCATGGCTGGGGCTGGACTGATATACTAATCCAAGTTGCAGTGTTACTGGTTGGTAATGACTTGATGGAATGCATCTTCCATTTTGCACCTTCAAAATCCAGACCACAGCCAGAAGTGAATGTTTTTCTTAGGAAAAGAGAATGGGGGATGGGAGATGATGGGGCTGCAACCACAACAGCCCAGTTCAAAGTGGAAAGTTTATTGAACAATCATGAAAATATTGTATGCTACCTAATAACTTTACATTTTAAAATCATGAAATCACTTGCCATTGAATAATCACTAAATCACTTGGCATTGAGCCCTGGCTAAGAAGCATCAGTTTGATGATGTGTTAGGATTTCTAGAGGACATTCACATTTCTCCAGCTGTCTTTGGTTCCTCAGTTCTTTCCCATTTCTCCCTCCACCACTTAAAAGGAAAACATATTTCTGGGAATTTCTAGCTAGTGACTGACAGAGACAGGATTGCATCTGATGAGTGAGAGAGCACTGTTTAATGGAGGACCCTGTCCTCAGACTCTCAAGTCCAACCGTATTTATAACTGAGATTCCACTTAGGCTTGAGGCCGACCTTGGTCCAGGGCCAAATACCCTATTACCCCACCAGCCTCCAGGCCAGCTCCTAGATCCATTATACTTTGAGGGCGGAATTGATGTTTTGTGTAATCCCCTCTTGGTAAGTTGTTAGGTAGGGCAATATTAATTGCCTGTCTTGTAGATACAAAACATAGTTCTAAGCATTGTAGGTCCCTGTCATTAAAGAAGTTACATTACAATGGGGAGACACTTAACACTTAAGAATATTGAAAAACAAACTGGTAAATACTATGATAAATTGTAGTACTTCATTTTTTCTTAAATATTTTGGGGGCAAATGATAGATAGTCCTTTAATGCAAATCAGCAGTCCAGGTAACTTCCTTAGGGACCAGTTATGTATAATAGCCATAAGTTCATACTTCATATTCACAATCTTGTCAGTATTTGTATATTCAAAATATAAATGAATTTAAAAAGAAAATCTTATTTTATATTGGGTATTACAATTTAGTCTAGATTACTTTTTGTTTTTAACTGAAATCATTTTTGCTCTCCTGAATTCCAGTTATCTAACTGCTTGCTCAGCTTCTCTGCTGGATGTCTAATTAAGCATTTCAAAAGTATGCACTAATAAGGTTGGTGGGTACAATTAACCCAGACTTCACCACTGTACAAAGGAGCCGTGTAACCAAAAATCATTTGTATCCCTAAAGCTATTTAAATAAAGAAAACAATATTAATGATAATGATGATGATTATAAGCATTTCACACTTTAACATTTCCAAAACTGAACTTGAAACTCTCCCCTTTCCCACCAGGCTTACTTCTTATTTACTTTTCCCCCATATCAGTAAAGGAAAGCTCCCTTCTACCAGTTATTCAGGCTAAAAACCTTGAAACCTTAACTCCTCTCTTTCTGTTCAATATCACAACAGCCTCCTAACTGGTCTCACTGACTTCACTCTTATCCCAATCCAATATGTTCCCCTTAAAACAGCCAGAGTCCTTTTTCTAAAAGAAGTCAAATCACCTTCCTCTGCTCAAACCTGAGGGCTACCCTTAGCTCTCAGGATTAAGTCTGGAATCTTTACAGCTGCCCATAAGGTCATACTCAGCGTGGCCCCCACCACCTTTCAGACCTCATCTGCTACAATGTCACCCTTTTCTGATACAACATCTATTCCATACTTGGTGGCTCATTGCATAAGATGGGGAAAAGGAGGATTGGGGGAGCCACATGAGAACAGAAATCTGTCCAGAGGAAGAGGCAACTTTTACAAATTCACACAAAAGTTCTTTTTAGGCTATTGGCAGCCTTTAAGGTTTTTTTGCTAGTGTTATGAACAGATCAAGTATGCCTTTGTGTCAAGGCCTTTGCACATATTGTTTCTTCTTTCTCTCAGACGTTCTTATCCTTTCCTTCATTCAGATCGCTGCTCAGATGTTATCCTAGAGAGAGGCCTTTCACCTCCCCAGTCTCTAAAATAGCACCTCTCCTCACTTTTGTCCTTATCCTGCTCTGTGTTTCTTCATAGTGTTTATTACCACCTGACATGGTATATGTTTATTCATTTGTGTCTTCCATCTAGCAGCAACTTTGTCTTTTTTGTTTACTGTTTTATAGATCCATTTCTAGGAATAATGCTTGGGACATCTTTTGCACATACACAAAAGTTTAACAAATGGAATGATCTCTTTATGTGTTTGTATATTAAGTCTCTTTCTTGTCTATTGAGTGTCACATCGTGTGTGCTAAATGCAGAGGATATAAATGATAAACAAAACTTGCTCTGTCACTGCCCTCCTGGAGCCAAGAGTCTCATAAATAGAGCTTTAAGATAACAAAATCATGTTTTGTGCCACAGGATGTGAGCTGGTTTGATGACCCTAAAAACACCACTGGAGCATTGACTACCAGGCTCGCCAATGATGCTGCTCAAGTTAAAGGGGTACGTGCCACCTTTCTATTGGTGTTTGTCTTAATTGACCATTTTGAACCTCAGCATGAAACCAAGCTTCTCCTTATAGGTGTTAATTCTCATCATCGTTAACAAAATGTTTAATAAACATTCAGCCTACAAATATATCATGTGCTTTTTATAGCAAAAATGTTAACTATTTAAGCATTATATACTGTAGTGTACAAAGATAGCATATGCTTTCTTTTGCTGTTATGATGTCATTCATGCTAGTAACAAGATGAATGTTGAACAGTAGTTTAGAAAAGAAAGTATTTATCAGCATGTCATCCAGGATTAGTCTGTTTTAGTGCTCAATCAACAGAAAAATCACAATTGCTACTGAAAAAAGGACATATGTAAGAAAGTTTTGGGACACTACAGTTCAGAAGGAAAGGAAGAAAATATTCTAAAAAATAGAAGGAAAGAAGTGAAAAACACATTGAAAAATAAAGTAAGGATAGAAGGAATAACTGTATCAGATCATAAGACGTAAATGTTGCCACTAAATGAATGTCTTTAATTGGTATAACTAGAAACTGCTGAACCAGCAAATTTTGATTTTTGGCAGAAGTGACAATTTCTTCTACAACTACAACTGTTTATGCCAAAAAAATTCACAAGATGGTGTGGAATTTGAAATAACTCATGATTCTGCTGTACTCCCCCAACCTTACCAATCTTTGTCTTTTAATTTTTCTGTGAGGTAGTACTATACTAACATTTCTTCTAATACATAGGGCTTCTATAAGCATACATTAGGTTATGAATGCAAAAGCTCAGAGTTGTCAAATTGCAATATAAATCTTAGGACTTGTTTTTAATAAGATCTCTTTGCTTAAAGCAAACAAATCAACAAAAATCAAGGTTTAGCTCAAGTTGTATAGAACATAACTGAACAAAATGTGCACTAATTGAAATAACTTTGAACATCCTAAAACAGACTACAGTCCTGTCCTGATGGAGTCTACATGGCATATCAAATTGACATAAGTGGTGTAGGAACAAAATGAAGGCAGGATATGGGGGTTTAGGGACTAGCTTGTTGTCAAGGAAGGAAGGTAGGTCTCATTGATAGGGTGACATATGCAAGAAGACAGGAGGAAGGAAAGGTGCCATCATCTAGGTGTCTGGGGAGGAGTATTCTGATCAGAAGGATAAGCAAGTGCTAAGGCCCAGAGGCTGGAGCATATTTCAACTGTTCCCAAGATAGCAGGGAAGATAGAGTGACTGGAATAAAGTGAGTGAAAGGAAGGGTCATGAGGGTTGAGGTCAGCATTGTGTCTGGGATTAGATGGGAAATCACTGCAGGGTTTTGAACATGGGAGTGGCATGATCTGAAATTTTTAAGGAATCTCTGGCTGCTGTGTGAATAGGTTGAAGAGAGCAAGAAGAAAGGTGGGGAGTCTATAGCAATAATCTTGGAGAGAGATGATAGTGTTTTGACTAGTGTGGTCATACTAAAGGTGATAAAAGGTAATTAATTCTGGATGTATTGATTGAATTAGAGGGGAGATATGAGAGAAGGTGAATTTAAGGATGGCTCCAAAAGTTTTGACTCCTCAACTTCTAAGAAGAGCGTTATCTTAGAAATAAACCAAGTTAGTGTCTTAAGGAGGAAGCAATCTAGGATATCAAATGACTGGACATTTCACAGTGGTGATTTGGAAGTGCTTATGGTTCTAACAAGAACTTTTTCAGAGGTGCAGTGGAAACAAAATCCTGGTGGCTCATGAAGAAGGTGAATAAATAAATAAGACACAGTGGCCAAATTTTAAGTGGACTTTCTGCTAACTTGGGTAAAGCAAATGGGCTAGTAGGTGAAGGAAGAAATAAAGTATTAGTGTCGATTTTATTTTTAATTTAAATTGATACAAGAGTCAATCAACAAGCTTAGAGTGAATCCATTTTGCTAGCTCTCTAGGAGAGTCTTTTTGATGGATGATGATCACTGTTGACAAATTGTGTCCTCAAAATTCCTAAATCCTATATTGCCTAGCTTAATTTGCTGTTCTAACCTTAGTGTACATTTTGTAGAGACCCTGTCATATATGCCCATATGCTTTGATGACACACAACCCACATCCTATTTGGTGTTGAAGATAATCCTGGAGGGAACACAAACTCAATCCCTTGCAACAGAACCCTAAGCAGATGCAGTCTGGAGATACTACCTTGGAGTTTTTTCTTCCCTCTTAAACACCTCTGGTTTTATGATCTGCCTTAGGCTACAGTGCTTTCCTATGTGTATAAAAATTGATGGTTGATCTTTTCCCTCCACAGTGTTGCTTTTGAGGCCCTTTGCCTTATTCACTAGTCTCTAATTGCCTGCTCATGTCACCTTCTCTTTTCACTTGTTTTTTCAAAGACATCTCTAACTGGCATTTTTGTGGCCCTACCAGCAGGACTCCACTCATTTTGTGTGAGCCACTCTGAGGCAGAACTGTTTTCTAGAACTTAAAACAGCAGCTAAAAAAGAAAGACTAGGGAAGAGCAAACAAGCCATCAGCAAACACTTCTTTCAGCCAATCTATGGTAACAGTATGTCTTTGAGCTATTGGCTGACCTGTTTTGGAGTGTTTCTACCTCTCAGCTCTACTTTTTGCAGTGAAAATTATCTGGCTACTAATCCATGCTCTTTCATTCATTTGGGTCCTCAGAACTCTATAGACTCCCACTCTGTATGAGGAGTAGACGCGGGATAGTGAACATTAATCTTTAGACTAAAGGAACTATAACTAGTGCAATGTCTGAAGCACTAAATCAGTGAAGCCAAGGGGCTTAATCTCCCTGCAGCTTAAGGTTCTAGAACTCTTAGTTCACCTTTCCTGTACATTAAAGAATTTGCTATATTTTATTCACGTTACTTATTTCTATGACCCTTTATTACCATCCAAAGTTGAACATTTATGTCTGAGGGTTTTGTGCCAGGGTACTTCCTTTGCCATGAACTTGAGGAATGTTTTGAGTATTTCTGTCAGTCAGTAGCTACAGGAAATGAGTTCTGAGTCGGAATTGTAGATACTGAGAACAAGGGCAATCTGTGTCATCCCTGTGCCACAGCCTTTCTCAGCTTGCATCCTTTGACCCTCCCACTGAAGATGTGCAATACAGACAGCTGGCTTTGAAGGTCATTCCAGTCTTTGATTTATGCCACCTTTGGCAAAGTGTCCTTTTGATATAAACTGAGTGATTGCATCAACTAAAAATAAATGTGCTGTATTATTTATGCTGCTCTTTCAACCCTGATGCAGTTTCCTGGTATGGAATTTGATGTGTGTAACGGGTACTGATAATCATGGTGCCCTTTTCCCACTAAGTACTGGTCTCGGGTTTATATCAGACAGGTGTTAGATGATTTTGGAGGGATTGATGCAGGGAGTTACAAAAAATTCTATCACAGAATTCTGAGCAAAGAGAAACTTTTGTTTTAATCAATGCACTTGTTCATTTTGGGAGTTGGGAGAGATTTGTCCAAAGTCACAGAAATAGCAATGACCATCTTAGATTGTGTACGCCATCATAATCTTCACCCGAGACCAACCCCACTCAGGCAGAAGAGACTTTATGTGTGGAAAAGAATATGGACCATTTCCAGAGAAAGCAGGTCTGGGGCCAGAGCAGGAATTTGGAATGGAGTATTTCTGGAGTGGAAGAGATTTGGTAAAGTGCGTAGTAGAGTAGTGGACTGAACTGCTTTGCAGTTTGACTTTTGGTTTTAGAGTTGGAAATGTGGTTTAGAGTCAGACATTATAGAGCAGTGGGCTGACTTGACTTTGTAGTTTGACTTCTGGTTTTAAAGTTGGAAATCACTGTACACTTTTGAAAGTCATGCTTCAGTCTCCCTCTGGCATTCAAACTGAAGATTCTAAGCCTGCCTAATACCCTAAATTTAATTCCATAACTTTCAACTCTGTATTTTTTCAAAATTAAATGTTAAATTCAGCATAATAACTTTCTGAAATAGATCCAGATATACTTAAATATCCTTAATGAGAAATATTAGGCTTAAATTATAAGTAGATATAGATCTAACATTGGAAATTCCCACTATTACCAGTTTATTTGTCAAACTCTTTTATCCTGCTAATTTTTAGAGCTTGTTTTGTGATTATACTTTGACTAATGAAGATTTTCTTTAGTATTAGAAACTCAGAAGAGAGAGGAGTGTGCAATTGAACTTTGAATTGTTGGATCTTTTACTTGCAATATTTATTCTGAAGTCATGGAAATGCTCATTATAGGAACCCAATAAACTTCTTACAAGCAAACCTTTGCTTTTTGAGAAAATAACTAATAGATTTTCTTGAAGGTGAATTGTCATAATTCTTGGAAAATGTAAGCATGAATTTTAAAAATAATGGAAAAATGTCTCTCTGTTGGTTTGTTTGTTTTGCAGGCTATAGGTTCCAGGCTTGCTATAATTACCCAGAATATAGCAAATCTTGGGACAGGAATTATTATATCCTTAATCTATGGTTGGCAGTTAACACTTTTACTCTTAGCAATTGTACCCATCATTGCCATAGCAGGAGTTGTTGAAATGAAAATGTTGTCTGGACATGCACTGAAAGATAAGAAAGAACTAGAAGGTGCTGGGAAGGTAAGTCAGACTCAATATGGTTATTTACACAGGTGGAGTTAAATATTCTAATTGATGTTGTTTTGCTACATTCTACTGACTATGCCCTGAAAATGTTTTTATAACCATCCCTCAAAGCAGTCTTTTTAAAAAAAATTTATTTATTATAAAGATGTGGGGTACAATTCAGGGTCAGGTATACAAACATTGATCATGCAGGTACAAAGCAGTTTTTTTTATGCTTGTTCAGCAGATTAGAAACTTAAGGAAAGTAGCAAAAACAAATCCTTAGGCTCAAAGACTGATTTTATTTTAACAGGCTTTTTTAGTTTCCACCCATTGTCTTCTCACAACTCTTCCTCCTCCCTTCTCTCCTTCCCTCTTTCCTTTCTCCTTCTTTTTCCTTCTCCCCATCCCTTCATTTTCTTTTTCCTTTTTTCTTTCCTCAAAGAAACGTCAATCCAGTCCTTTACTGAGGAAAGTAGATCCATTTTATTTGTATGCATGATAGAGGAGATTCAATGTGGGAGAACCCTAAGGGTATTTATTCTATCTGGTTTAGATTATTACCATTCTTTCCTTTTGTTTGTGGCTCCTCCCTTCATCCTATTTCTGTTTATCCTTACCCTAATACTTTTTTTCCCCCTGCTTGCTTGTCTATTCTTTCCCATTATTTAACAAATGCTGATGTGGCATTTACTGTTTCCTGGCAAATGCTTTACTCCTTACAGCGACCCTGTGAGCTAGGTTCTATTATCTCATTTTTCAGATGGGGCAGAGGCGCAGGCAGGTAATGCCTCAGTGCTTTCAGCT
Organism: Carlito syrichta; assembly: GCF_000164805.1. Classification (NCBI taxonomy): domain Eukaryota; kingdom Metazoa; phylum Chordata; class Mammalia; order Primates; family Tarsiidae; genus Carlito; species Carlito syrichta. The sequence goes on along the minus strand of NW_007249299.1, from coordinate 219,308 downwards.
GTTAGGTCTTGGAGCAGGATTCAAATTTAGATGGTTGTGCTCTAAAGTTGTGCCTCTGTCTGTTAAAAAACAAAGAGACTCTCTGATGAGAGAACACAGTTTGACATCACATCATCGGTGTCATTAATGAAATGAAAGGTCAGAGCAAGGCTGACCCTCAGACTGGACCTGACATGTTTAGGATGAGGATGCATCTATCAATGGACATTCTGAGGTACCTAAGAGTTAGGGTGGGGACCCAGGCAGATCAGAGTGGCTCTGGCTCTCAGTAGGCCCAGTCACCTCATCAAATGAATGATGAAGATCCTAGATATTGGTCATCACCACTAACACTTTGTCCTTTACCTCCTTCCTATCTCTTCAAATCCTGTTTTCTTGGGGTTTCTTCAGGAAAATCCTTCAGACCAACTTTGGTGCCTCCTAACCAGTGTCTGTGGGAGACAGACTTCATATGATACGTCCTGTTGGGCTCTCAGAGGCCCGGTGCTGGAAATACAGCAAAATAGTGCTGACCTATAGGGATCTGGTTGTAGTCTGGTTCCAGTAACATTGGCCCCTGCCAGGGAATACATTCTTTGTCAATAACTTCATTTAACATTGTGTTTTGGCAATCACCTCCATGGTGTTGACTCTTCATCTAAGGAAAAGATGGAAAAAATTAGGGCAAAATGTAAAAAAAGAAAAAGCATTTTGGTTAATAGTCTCATTATTTAATGAGATATTTGAAGTGTCCCAGAAAGGAGTCTTAAGCCATTTTGGGGAAGAAGATGACTGATCCCAAGCTAATTTGTTGCAGATCACAGGTTAGCACCTTTGAAGTGGTGCATCAGATTTACACTCTTGGAGTTTTGTCAGAGGTGGTGAGGGAAGGGGTATGTGTGGATATGGCAGGTTTTCTGAGTAAAGGTCAGGAATGTGATAAATGTTCTAATTCATTTGTGGCTCATGAGAGGGACAGAGGTGGATAGGGAAAGTAGCGTTTCACATAATATTGAACATCAACTCCCATCTGATCTTAATTCTTAGGTAACCATTTATTGAGTATTTATTATCTAAGAGGTGTCATAGTAAGTGCTCTACATATATTATTTCATTTAATGCTCTCAATAATCCTGCTGAATTATCCCTGTTGGATAAGTAACTTATCCAAAGTCACATAGCAACAGTCTTCTAACTGATCTCCCTGCTTCTACTCCTTCCATTCTTGTCACCTGTCTGCTATATTCTTCTTACAGAAGCCACTCTGATCTCTTATATATATAAACCTGATCATGCTAACCCCTACTTAGAACCCTCTGATGCCTTCTGATCATATTTGGAATAAAAGCCAATCTTTTACTTGGTTTTTCAAACTCTGTCGACCTCTATGGCATTGTCTTGCACCGCACTTTCTCGTACTCTGGCCTCATGGGTTTCTGATAATTCCTAGAATATTCCAAGTTAGTTCTGTCTTCTCATGACTCCTTTATGTTATTCAGATCTCAGGATTATATCTCTTCAGAGAGGACATTCCTGATACCTGAATTAATTCATAACACTTCTTAGCCCTTAATGTTTTCCTATTTCTTTATGTATTGACTAATGGTATATAATTTGTTTATTGGTTAATGGAGTATGTGATGTCAGAGCTTGCTCATATCCTGACTTTCTGATGTCAGAGCCCGCTTATATCCTAACTGTGTATATCAAAACCTGTTTATAACCTCTACCCTGCCTGTGATCTGTGTGCTTTGCAGTTTTTTGTCACATTATTATGAACTAATAAGCATTTATATTAAATAAAGTTGACCCTTGAAAAACATGGGTTTGAATTGCATGAGTCCACTTATATGCAGATTTTTTTCAGCAAATATATTGAAAATTTCTGGAAATTTGTGACAGTTTGAAAAAACTTACAATGTGGCATAGAAATATCAAAAAGTTAAGAATGGTTAGGTATGTTATGCACAAAATATGGAGATACTAATCTGTCACTTACTATCATAAAATATGCACAAATCTATTTTAAAAAGTTAAAATTTATCAAAATGTATGCACACAAACACAGACCATACATAACTTCATTTGCAGTCAAGACACATTTAAACAGATGTAAAGATGCAGTGTTAAATGATAGCTGCATACAGTTAACTGTAGTACATACTATACGACTCCAGTAATCTCTTAGACACCTCCTGTTCTTATTGTAGTGAGCTTGTGATGCTCATCATCTTCACAGGAACAGTTTTTCTCTCCAGTATGTGTGTCATGGTAAAAAGTGATCTCTCATGGTTCTTGCATATTTTTTATTGTGTTTAGTGCAATAATGTAAACCTTAAATAACACCAGAGGACCCATAGTGATGCTGAAAGTGCTTCCAAAAAGCAGAGAAAAGTCATGGGATTACAAGAAAAAAATTGAACTTCTTAATATATACCATAAATTGAGGTTTGCAGCTGTGATTGCCCACCATTGCAAGATAAATGAATCTAATGGAAGGAAGGAAGGAAGGAAGAAAGGAAGGAAGGAAGGAAGGAAGGAAGGAAGGAAGGAAGGAAGGAAGGAAGGAAGGAAGGAATCTGTATCAGCAAGTGCAAAAACCTTGCACCTTTTGAAAAATACCCTTTTATCTCATACTGAAAATGCAGCTTTTATTTAGGTGCAGGATTTCTATAAAAAAGGCATACCTATAGATTCTAATATTCCAGAAAAAGCAAAGTTATTATATGACAATGTAATACAAAAGGAAAGTGAAGGATCTAAAGTTGGGGAATTTAATGCCAGCAAAGGTTGGTTTGATAATTTTCGAAAGAAGTTTGACTTTTAAAATGTCAAGGTAACAAGGGAAGCAGCTTCTTCTTACTAAGAGGCAGTAGACAAATGCCTAGATGCCATTAAGAAAATCGTTGAGGAGAAAGTATATCTGCCTGAATAGGTTGTCAGTGCAGACAAAAGTGCCCTAGTCTACAACAAAAAGTGCCACAAAGGACATTTGTTAGGAAGGAAGAGAAGTGAGCTACCTGGATTTAAGGCAGGAAGGGATAGGCTAATTCTACTGTTTTGTACAAATGCAATTGGGCTTATGATCAAGACTGCCCTTATCCCAAATGTTGAAGGGAAAAGATAAACACTGGCTGCCAGAATTGGTTGTACAAGAAGGCCTGGACAATGAGAACCATTTTTCTGAATTAGTTCCATGCTTTGTCCCTGAAGTCAGGAAGTGTCTACACAGTAAGGGACTGCCTTTTAAAGTTCTTTTAATATTAAACAATACCTTTGGCCACTCAGAACCCCATGAGCCAAAGTTTTTGTAAAGTTCTTTAGATACTGGACAATGCCTTTGGCCACCCAGAACCACAGGTATTGAACCAGTTGGTCTATTTGCTTCCAAACATAAAGTCTCTAATTCAGTCTCTAGATCAGGTGTCATTAAGGACCTTTAAGGCTCATCACAAAGTATGTGGTACTCTCCAGAAAAGATTGTCAATGCTATGGAAGTGAACTCCAAAAGAGAAAACACCATGCAAGTCTGGAGGGATTATACCATTGAAGATGCCATCACTGTTACAGAAAAAAGCCATGAAACCCATCAAACCCAGAACAATGAATTGCTGCTGAAGAAAATTGTGTCCAGGTGTTGTGCCTGAGTGATAAAACAGGAGTTACAACAGAGCCATCAAGGAAATCACAAAATAATTTGTGGATATGACAAAAAAAGAAGAGGAGTGAAGGGCTTCAAGACATGAATCTTGGAGAAATTTAAAAGCTAATAGACATCACAGCAGAGGAATTAACAGAAGGTGATTTGAAGATGAGTGCTTCCAAACCAGTGCTAGATGAAGATATGCCAGAAAACAAACTGACATTAGACAGTCAAGCAGAAGGGTTCTGGTTATTCGAGGCTATTTTTGACATGGACCCTTCTAGGATATGGGCAGTGAAACTCAAGCAAGCGGTGGAAGAATAATTGGTACCATATGCAAACATTTTTAGATAAATGAAAAAGTCAACTCAGAAATGATGTACTTTCCTAAAGTTACACCAAGTGTGCCTGCTTCCCTTGCTTCCACTTCCACCTCCTCCACCTCTTCACCCCTGAGACAGCAAGACCAAGTCCTTCTCTTCTCATCCTCGGTCTACTCTACGTAAAGACAATGAGGATGAAGACCTTTATGATGATCCACTTTATGAAGAGTAAATATATTTTCTCTTCCTTAAGATTTTGTTGATAGCATTTTTTTCCTTAGCATGCTTCATTGTAAGAATGTAGACTATATTACATAAAACATGCAGAATACATGTTCAACTGATTGTGTTATCAATAAGACTTTGGTCAACAGTTGTCTATTAGTAGTTAATTTTGGGGGGAATCAAAAGTAATATGTGGATTTTGGGCTGCATGGGGGGTCGTATTTTAACTCCCATGTTTTTCAGAATTCAGCTACAGATGCTTTTTCCTTTTCAGAAATAAAAGCCCTGATTAAACTTTAATTTATTCGAGGATGGGAATGGAATTGTGAGGAAGTTTTGCTTTTTTCTTTCTAGAAACACATGCACATTTTCTCTTCCAAATTATTTAGAACATGACGATTTCTCAATGCTATTTACTGCTTCTCAAATTAAAAGTTCTCTCTCCTCATGGTGATTACTGAGTCTCTATTTAAAACTCTTGCAATAGTGAAGCTGTGAGGATGTGGGGTGCTAATTAAGTCTTTTCCTAATTGCTTCCTTGTGCATCAAGATGAAGACAGTCATAAAGTGATTATATTGTTTTACTCACCATGCAAAGTTGGTGACTCAAGCTCTCACTTATATTGGCCTATATACACACTAAAAAACAATGACATTTACAAATCAATCTCAAACAAAATATTCCTGCTTTAGAAAATGATGTACAGAAAATATTTCTTAAAACCAATGCACTGAAATTTATAATAAAATGTTTTTCAGCAGACATTTGTTGAGTTTTCTTACTAATCCAGAAAAACTTCTATTTGTGTGTTTGAATTTATGTAATTAGAAATTTCTAATGCATCCAAAAAAAGAATTGTCTTTGGAGATTAGACTGAAGGTGAATTTTTTCCTTTAACTTCTTGCTTTCTGTACTTTTAGGATTTTCCAAAATGAATATATATTATTTTTATAATATGTAAAAAAGTCTATAAAATGTCTTAACATAAGTTAAATCTGGACATTTTCTTATCTTTCTGAGTAGCTTATGGTAAACATAGTTCAGTCTTTCAATCTTCTTGGCCTGTCTGGATCAGAGAATAATATTTTTAATTTTATATTTTAAATGTTATTGTTTGTAAGGATATGTTAATATTTTACTTCTTTTTTTTTGGTTTTTTTGAGTTGGAGTCTCACTCTGTTGCCCAGACTGGAGTGCAGTGTCCGCTCCCGGCCACCACAGCCTCCACCTGCTGGGCTCTGGCGATCCTTCCGCCTCAGCCTTCCAAGTAGCTGGAACTACAGGCATGTACTACCATGCCCGGCTAATTTTTTTGATTTATTGTAGAGATGAGGTCTCACTGCCCAGGCGGGTCTCGAACCTGCGGTCTCAGGCAATTCACTCACCTCAGCCTCCCAAAGGCGCGGGATTACAGGATGAGCCACCGAGCCTGGCTAATATTTTACTTCTAATAGCCTTTTGTAGTAGTCTTCAAAACTGACTTAATGTCTTATGAAGTACTTGCTGTTATCTTTTTGTTTTTATTTCTTGTTGCCCAGGTTGGAGTGCAGTGGCACACTCACGGCTACTGCAGCCTCGACCTGCTGGGCTTAGGCAATCCTTCTGCCTCAGCCTTCCAAGTAACTGGAACTATAGGTGCACGCTACTGCATCTGGTTTATTTTTTGAGTTATTTTAGAGACGAGGTCTCACCAAGTTGCCCAGGCTGTGCTGTTATCTTTAAAGTTGAGGGAAACTGCTAGGGGAGGGAGAGGCACACCTCATCAACAAGGGTACCTGCATAATCAACATTTGTATACCTAACCCTGAAGTGTACCCCATATCTTTAAAATAAAAAAAGTAAAAATAAATAAATAAAAAGTAAAAAAAATTAAAATAAAGTTAGGTAATTTATGTAGGATTGAGGGAGGAATTAGTAGAATTTCATGTTGATGATTTTTTTTTTTTTTTGAGTTGGAGTCTCACTCTGTCGCCCAGACTAGAGTGCAGTGGCCGCTCCCGGCCACCGCAGCCTCCACCTGCTGGACTCCGGCGATCCTCCCGCATAGCCGGAATTACAGTCATGCGCTACCACGCCCAGCTGATTTTTTGATTTATTGTAGAGATGAAGTCTCGCTGCCCAGGCGGGTCTCGAACCCGCGGGCTCAGGCAATCCACTCACCTCAGCCTCCCAAAGGCACGGGATTACAGGCTGAGCCACCGAGCCTGGCTTTTTTTTTTTGAGCATGAGTGCAATGTCATGATCATGGCTCACCACAATATTGACCTCCTGGGCTTAGGTGTTCTCCTGCCTCAGCCTCCTGAGTAGCTGGGACTACAGGCACACTACCACACCTGGCTATTTTTTCTGATTTTTCATAAAGTTGAGGTCTTGCTATGTTGTCCAGGCTGGTCTCAAACTTCTGGGCTTCTAGGATCAATCTTCCTGCCTCAGTCTCTGGAAGTGCTGGGATTACAGGCATGAGCCACTGCGCCTGGCCATGTTTATGATTTTTAAACTGTAAGTTACTTTAAGTTAACAGAATTATCTTTATTAGAATCTATTCTAACCAATAAAAAGGCCAGAGAGAGGAAGAACCTCTTAAACAATAAAAGTAATTCCTATTGGTAACTTATAATTCTAGAAATTGTTTCTCTTAGAATCATTGAGTTAAAAGGGACCTTAGAGGCCAGAGGGTCCTCATTTGTAAAATGAGGAAAATGGGACAGAGTGGTGGTTCAGGGTCACATGGTTAATGTGAGCTGAAATCTCATTTTGTACCCTGGTGTTCTTTGCATTCTTCACTTCCCTTTACCTAGGTGAAGGGTGTACATGTCCCGATCAAATAGTCCTATTGGAAGTAACATTCATTTATAGCATAATAGAATGAGAGAAACTTTCTGGAAAACAAATTGCTGCCATGTGCCATGATTCCTTTAAATAGTTCATTTAAGCCAGGCATAGTGACATGCACCTGTAGCCCCCAACAAGTTGGGAGACTGAGGCAGGAGGATCGCTTGAACCCAGGAATTTAAGACTTTGGTGAACTACGGTGTTTGCTCCACTCTACTCCAGCCTGGGTGACAGAGACCTTTTACACCCCCAACCCTCTCCCCCAAAAAGTTCTCTTTGGCCTAGTTCACTTAATAAAATAATTTAATATCGACAAAAGTTTAGGTACAAGGATGTTTATCACAGAATTATTTTTAATAAAAAAATAATAAATCAAAAAATCAGCCAGGTGTGGTAGCGCATGCCTGTAATTCTGGCTACTTGGAAGGCTGAGGTGGAAGGATCGCCGGAGCCCAGTAGGTCGAGGCTGCGGTGGCCGGGAGCGGCCACTGCACTCCAGTCTGGGCAACAGAGTGAGACTCCAACTCAAAAAAAAAAAAAAAGAAAAGAAAAAAGCAAATAACTCAAAACCTTGTTCAGATGTTCAACAGTAAAGGAATGCCTAACTGGCTGGGATGCTAAGTGGTCCATCAAGCATCCCATTATTGATGAGCATCTAATGATCTTGGAAAATGCTCTTGATATTCATTAAGTTAAAAAAAATAGTAATATTTAGCCAAGTATAGAACTGAATCCAAATTTTGTTATATATGTATATACTTGGGGGGAAAACAATATATAAGCCAATGTGTAAAATATACAAATATGTAGCTTTTATTGCCTTCACTTCTTCAATATTTTCCAGATTTCTTCAGTTGTCATAAATAATAATAAAGAGAAAAATATAAACATCACATTAAAAATATGTAAAATAACTGAAACTTAAAATGTGACTATTGTAGAAGAACACCGCAATAGATGTGAAATACTAGGTTTTCAGGTTAATTTTGTGAAGCCATGCAAAGCTATGTGGCTTTAAGCAAATGCCTTCATCTGTTTAAGCTTCTCTTTCTGTAAGTAGGAGAAGATTGAATTAGTCAATCTTCCTTCCAAGTCTAAAAGTTGATTTGATACATTATTCAGCATCCTTTTCTACAGAGAAGATGCTCATCGGTAATAATAAATCCTATGTAATTATAAAATTTATTTTATTAATCTATTTTATAGAATTCAAATTAATTGCCACAGTTTACCTTGTGCCACTTGGTGATGGGAGCTTTTTGTTACAGATTGCTACTGAAGCAATAGAAAACTTCCGGACTGTTGTTTCTTTGACTCGGGAGCAGAAGTTTGAGCTGATGTATGCACAGAATTTGCAGGTACCCTACAGGTAATGACCACTGAAGAGTAGGCTTGTGAGGGATTTTTCAATAATCAGATTTGTTTTCAGAAGGATTACTTTGACTGGAAGATAGGGAGCGAATAGAGAATGTACTAGAAGGGAACCAATTGGGAAGCATTTGTGATTATCCAGGAGAGAAATGAGAAGAGCCTGAACTAAGGCAGGGACATTCCAAGCTAAAACCTTTAAGAGTGGGTAACTTATGGGAAGTGGAAAAAGAGGGAATGCTGAGAATGTCTCTCTGGTGTTCTGTTAGGTTAATGGCCCTATTATTTGTTGTAGTTGGGAATTATTTCCTTGTGGAACATGAAATTTGAGGTGTCTGTGGGTCACTGAGGTAGTGCTTCCTGGGTGTGCCTCTCTTTCCTCTTTTTACTCCTTCTCCAATGCAGACTTCCTCCAAGGGTCATCCCAGAGAGGATTCTGTAGGTGATGTGAGCATGAGTAAGCCCAACCTCTCTGGGTCTCAGATTCTTCTATGATAAAAGGAGAGATCTGGACTTTATCAATGGATTTTAAAACTTTTTAAAAATATGGTCGTAGAGCCTTTTTTCTGAAAAAAGTTTTCATTTGAAATCCTGATTTATGATGAGGATGAAAGCAGAGTTAAACTGGCTGAAGCAGGAGTTGGATATCCAGGGCTGCCCGCTCGCCAGCCTACTCCCATCCATATCACTGACCTAACTCCCTCAGAGAGCTAAGTGCTTCCTCCATTCTTCCCATAATATTATTCCTAGGGTACCTTCATTGGATAAATAAGAATCCAAATTAACTCCTAGGTCCCCAAGGGCAAAAGTATGCCTGATTCCATTATATCACCCAACAGGGTCCCTGCAGCTCGTAGGGATTGGGTGAGTGTGTGCAATGAATGTTTACCAGAGTACTTTTGTGTTATATATCCAAAAGTGAAGGAAAGGAGAGGGAACTTTTACTTACTAATCCCTAACAGATTTGGTACAGCCATTGGATTATTTTCTCTTTATATCAGACTTTGAGGTGTAGTTAATTCTACATTAAAGATGAAAACACTGAGTCTCAGAGATTAGGCAGTTTCCTAAAGGTAATGGTAAAGTGAGGAACAAACTTAGTCTGGAAACTAAACTCATTTTTGTCTATCATGATTCTGTGCCCCTCTGCCAACCTATAAGTTACTTTTTAAGGACTGAAAAGTGAAAGTGGAATAAGTTTGCAAATGTCTTTTTCCCAGAAACTCCTTGAGGAAAGCACACATCTTTGGAATCACATTTTCCTTCACCCAAGCAATGATGTACTTTTCCTACGCTGGCTGTTTCCGGTTTGGTGCCTACTTAGTGGCACGTCAGATCATGGAATTTCAGGATGTTCTGTTGTAAGTATTGGGTACAATTATTTGCAATTAAACTCTAAAAATAACTCTAAAAATAATTCTGTTGTAAGTATTGGGTACAATTATTTACAATTAAACTCTAAAAATAAAACTAGAATGAACATGCTTCATGTCTGGAGAGAAAACCCTCTGTGAAGCCTCATAAAGAGATTTTGGTAATTCAGAAGGGGAATTTTTGCCTCTGAGTCTCTATGTGTTACCATTGAACCACCCCATTTCATTTGGAGGATCAGTGAATTCTTCCTTCCTTAGTGCTGACTCACACATATCTGTCCTTTCCAAATCGGGCTAGGTGGGGGTGGTTCAATTCAGAGGTTTCCAGAAAGGATGTGGCATTTGGGAAGCAGCCTAACCCTGAGCAAGGGTGTGACTGGCTCCTTTTAAAGGGCATTCTTGCAGGGCAAGTAACATACGGATGTGGTGTACTATGTCTGCCAGCCCTAGGAAATTCCAGAATAAAATTTACTTTTTCTTAATAAGAGAACAGTTGGAAGGTAAGGGCTGGAGGGATTCAGAAACTACAAAGGAAAAGTTAGGTTGGGATTGTTCTGAATGTAGAAAATTATACCTCAGTCAGGGGAAGATAAGCCTACACTTAACTGCTAAAGTACTCAAATATGCAGTTTGGTAGTCAAGAGTTTGTGAGCTAGATTTGGTGATGGGTAAAATTCTGCCCTTGGATAGCATAGCATAATTAGTAGCAATACAGTTTTACATTTAAAGCAGAATCATACAAACCTGGCAATGTAATGTGTTAGTGTAGTGTTTCTGTCCCTTTACTTGTACATGCATTTTTAGTTTGCTCAGGATGACGCCAATAGAAAAATTTGAATTTCCACTTAGTATATATGCTGGACAAATGATATGGCATGTGCTATTTGTGATTATGAACCAAAAATCAAAACTAGTCATCATCGGCATTGGGGCTTTAATTAGATAATTATTTGATATATTGCTTTACTCCAAGGCACTGAATTGATGAAGGTTGCTGACACAGGGGCATTTATGTTTGCAAAATCAATCTTCCAAGTAAAGGAAAGAGGAAACCTGTCTGAAAAGCAGTTCTTTTGAAAATGGTCCCACAGGTTTAAATGATAACAAAGGCATGGCTAACCATCATCTGTGTGATTTATTTAGAGCTAATTAAAAGACAACAACTAATGACACAGAATTCTACATAAACACAGGCATACAGTCCAGAGGAAAAGAAGTGATGGATTCCCAGCATACTAGGAGGGTTCCCAAGTATTATGTCAGTTCCAGGCTCACTGTTTAACAAAGCACATTGACAGATGCATCCAGAGGGGAGCAGTGGTGAGAGGAGTTCTCAAAGAAGCAAAACCAAAGGACCTTTTTTACAGTATTCCCATACTAGTAGTAGGGCTGTCTTATGTAAAAGGAAGTAAATTTTTCTTCATAAAAGAATTTTTTAACAGTAGACTTCATCCAGCATGGTACTTTTTAAAACAGAGGATGGCAAGCATTTTAGGGAAGTATCAAGTCACAAACAATGAGAGCTGAACTTGATATCTGTGAGGGCCTTCCCAACTATAAGCTGCTGTAATTCCCATATATCAGTAAGAATATTGATACATTTTGAGAGTGCATGATATCTGGGTCTGTAAGAAATTCTCTTTTTTGCACAGTTTGTAGTTTTTTAAGAATCTCATATAATTCTAGCATCACTGACTGTATCTATTGTCAGTGCCACAGTAATGCTATGTAACACCCAGTCACTAAACCTAAGTAACATTCAGTGATAAACATTTATTTTTGCTCGAGGTCTGTGGGTTAGCTGTGATGTTCTTTTGATCTAGGCTGAGCATAGTGGATCTCAGCTGGACTCAGTAGATCTCACGTGTCTGTAATAAGCTACAGGATAGTTAGCTGGGACATACATGGCTCTCCTCCTTGGGTAACTCAACCTCCAGCAGTCTAGCCTGGGCTTGTGATAGTGGTAGAGTTCCAAGAGAAAGACAGAGACAGAGAAACAGAAAGAGAGAGAGACAGAGACACAGACACAGAGAGAGAATGAAAGAGAGAGAGAGAGAGACACCACACACACACACACACACACACACACACACACACACACACACACACACAGGGAAAGAGAATAAAGCATACATGAGACAGAGAGAGAGTGCAAGCGAGTGCATAAAACATCCATGGTTACCTGAGTCACAGACTTGGAACTGGCAGCAGTGATTTCCACCACATTCTCTTGGCCAAAGCAAGTCACAAGGCCAACCTAGGTTTAAACGGTAGGAAAACTGCCTCTACTTTGCAAAGGTTACGCTGCAAGAAGGCAAGATACAGAGAGGTAGAAAAATGAGCCACTTTGAAATCTATCACACTGACATCAACTCATAAGGAAAAATGTTTGTTTTATTTTTAATGTTTGTTTTGTAATTATTTGAGTCAATGCTCTCTGGTTTTAGAAGTGTCAACTTTCTAGCACTGCAGTCATAACTCTGTGCACATGTTTTGCCTTTGTGTTTTTCAGGGTATTTTCATCTGTTGTCTTTGGTGCCATGGCAGTTGGGCAGGTGAGTTCATTTGCTCCTGACTATGCCAAAGCCAAAATTTCAGCAGCCCACATCATTGCGATCATTGAAAAAATCCCTCTGATTGACAGCTACAGCACAGGAGGTCTAAAGCCGGTGAGTTTGATGTTTTGACAATATATGTTCCTACCGTATAATCTACTCCTAAGTCCTGAGTGAAGGTATTCTAAGAGGAAACAATGAAATTTGTGCTTTTTTTTTTTTTTTTTGAGTTGGAGTCTCACTCTGTTGCCCAGACTGGAGTGC
>NW_007249299.1:173169-206566 GCF_000164805.1 Carlito syrichta | reverse complement strand
CCTGGCTGATTTTTTGATTTAAAGTAGAGATGAGGTCTTGCTGCCCAGGCGGGTCTCAAACCCGCGGGCTCAGGCAATCCACTCACCTCAGCCTCCCAAAGGTGTGGTATTACAGGCTGAGCCACCAAGCCCAGCTGAAATTTGTGCTTTTTAACATGCTGATGATAACATAAATTTTTGTGATTATAGATTCATTATAATAAGGATAATAATATATATTAATATTCAGTACATTTATAAAGCACAATAACAGGGAAATCGGAATAGTTGTTCACTATTAATCAGATTTTATCCTATGTAGGTTGCTCTATTCTTGGGAAACAGATTTGAGTTATTACACCTATATTGTATATTTGTATTGTCTGAACAATACACGCTATAAAACATTGACTCTTTTAGATCTTATTTATTGAATTCTAGCAGTTTGAAGTGAAGCCCAGTTGTAACATGAGTTTGCAATCTCTTGATACCTGGTAGTAGAGAAGGTTAGCTAGACACTATGTTTTTAGTGTTGTAGCAATCAAGTTTACTGTAATTGCTCTCATTATAGATAACCATGGAAGGAAACGTGACATTTAAGGAAGTTGTGTTCAACTATCCCACCCGACCAGATATCCCAGTGCTTCAGGGGCTGAGCCTGGAGGTGAACAAGGGCCAGACGCTGGCCCTGGTGGGCAGCAGTGGCTGTGGGAAGAGCACGGTAGTCCAGCTCCTGGAGAGGTTCTATGACCCCTTGGCGGGGACAGTGGTGAGCACACTTATGTTTAGTTCAGTTCAGGTTTTTCATCATCTAAACTTCATGATGTATGTAATTCTTGACTATAAGCTGTGGTTTTTCAAACCTTTAAACAACAGCCCCATTTGGATAAAGTCTGACATCCTAGATACAGTCTCCAAGCTGTGTCATCTGCTCCAGCCAGTTTCTCCTGCCTCTCCCTCATCACTGACTTCCCACCCTCCTTTGCAAGCAGCCTTTTTACAATCCATCCCCCTTGCCCTGATTGGGTTTCAACTGACGAGAAGAGCCAGCAAAAATGGAAGGTAGCCAGAAAGATAGAGGAGGGGTGCTAGGAGGAACAAGTGAGATGGAAGCGACGGATGAGGAGCATTTTTAAAAAGGGGTCAGCAATGGCAGATGCTATGGAGAGATTAGGTAGGGTGGGGACTAGGAAGACATTGGAGGATGTGGCAATGAATGAAGTATTTCTGATATTTAAAAATATTCTTAGTGAAGTAGGAATGATAGAAAACAGTTCAGCGTGACTGAACTAGGTTTAGGAGGGGAAATGGAGATTTAAGTGAGTGTCGATTATCAAGAAGATTGAAGGCAAAAGAAAGACAAATAAGAATAGCAGCTTGAGTAGGGAGGCAGGGTCCAAGGAATCTTGAACATTTGTATAGCTGAGGAATGGGACAAAACCATTGATAGAGAGAGGGCATTGAAATATCATCTAAGAAAAACAAGTAAGATCAACAAATTTGGGAAGTGAATAAAGGATATGGAAGAATGCCCTTTGTCTTCTGAATTAAAATGTGTCAGAGAATGTCTTAGGTGCTGGGGATGAGATAGGAGTCTTGAAGGGAGTAGTAAATTTAAATCACTATATAAGGGATAAAAAAAGAATCAAACTAGGAAGGAATAAAATTTACAGCAAGAAATTTTCATTATTTAGACATTTAGTTACTAGTTGTAATCAAAGTTGATATTTAAAAATTTGACAATAGGAACAGCATGGGCACTGACCAGTCAGAATGGATGCCTTTTGGCATAGTCAAACTGATGCCCACCTGCTCCACATGGACCCAATTCATTAATGAATGAAATGAAAAGAGACTTTTCAACCTATAGTTTAGGGCTTTTTTCACTTCCCCACAGCAATCACTGTTACTCATAAATTTTTAAATTTATATTCAAAGAGAGTTATGCCTTTATTCAGACTATTCTTCAATAGTTACATAAGCTTTGTTACCTATTTTTATTCCCTTATTTTATACTTTCTCTGAACAATGATTTTATCCTTCAATTTTGTGGTTGAAGTTTGAGCACAGGACTCTAAATGAGGACCTCACTGATAGTCGAAGCAATTAGAGGAGGAAATGTTAGCTCTCAGACACTAATTATGGCACTCAGCGGTTAATTATTAAGCAATGTGTTAAATGTTGTGTTATAACAAATTGTGGGGCATTGTATCTGCCCTCAAAGAGGGGATGGGGCATATGCTTTCATGAGTTAGATTCAAGGAGAGAGGCCTAGAGCTAGTTCTTAAGGGGAGAGGCCTAGAGCTAGTTCTTAACCAGAGGGGATGGGGCATATGCTTTCATGAGTTAGATTCAAGGAGAGAGGCCTAGAGCTAGTTCTTAAGGGATAAGTAAGATTTGCTTGTGGGTGGACAGTAAAGATGCATTCACTATGAGAGAGAATGTATAGCTGTGGTTGATAAGTGATTTGCTCCCGATGCAGCAAATAAGCCAGTTTGGCTGAAATAGGAAATTAACAGTGGTGAACCTGAAACTTTTCTGGTTATAACTCATTAGGAAATTTTTTTTTTTTAATCTTATAGCCCCCTACCACGTTCATAGTCACTCTCCAGTGGAAAAACCACTTGGTGATAAGAAAATGTTGGAACTGAAAACAGCAACTGTAGTAAACAGTATAATAAGTACTCAAGAAGAAAGTGATTTATTATTATTCTACAAATTTGTAATCACAAGCAGCACATAATTAAAAACATGGACAGTATCAGTTATAGTTCAGGATAGGAAACAAAAACTGCTTTAGGTATTTGAAATAGGTATTTAATAAAGGGAATTAGGTTCTTACAAAATCTTTGGAAGGCTGGAAGAATGAAAGTAAAGGAGGCTTTTTTCTCTTAGACTTCCAAATCACAGCACTGCAACTGCACTCCTGTAAGCAGGAACTGGCAGAAAATTATGCCAATGCCACAGCCACTCCATATTTAAAGATACAAGACCAGGTCTGGCTGTTGCAAAAACTGCCTGCCAAACGTGTGTTAGCTTGCCACAGCAGCAGAGGGAAAGTTGCCATCTGCCTCCCAGATTCCACACACTGCATCTCTTTGGTAGACCCGTACTTACTTCCAGGACCAAGGGAGCCTGGGAAGTTGTTTTTAGCCTTCTAGTCCCTTGATAGATGAAAGGAAAGACATGAAAGAATATGAAGATGAATGCTGAGTGCAGAGGACAATAAGCATCTCAAGACAACACTTGTAATGCACTGAAAACAGAGTCCTCCTTTGTTGCAGGAATACCCATTATCTGCTTCTGTGCATTTGCACTAGAACTTTGATATACTGCCAGGTGGTATACTGCAGCCAGACTTCTTAGCAGAAGTGTCCCGATAAACTCTAGTAAATGTACCAACTTTCGTTTATGACTATCAGTAGTGGCCCTGAATAACTCAGTTAGTAGGTTACTGCTAATTAGTTTTTATTACTGTGTGAAAATTAATCTGTGAATTTGAGCATAAGAATTAAGGAAGAACTTGACCTTGAGAACCACCCTGACGTCAGGAAATTCTCACTACCATCAGTGGACCTTGCATCATATGCTTTGAGAAATACTGATCTGGAGTGGTGGTTTTCAAACTTTGGTGTATGTTAGAACAGCCTAGAGAGCTAGTCAGGAACACAGCCACCCTGGATTCTTCAAGTAGGCAAAAGTCCTGCCCTTTTATTTTTATAATTTTCTCAGATGATTCTGATGCTGGCTATCATTTGAGAACCACTGGACTGGGTGATTTAAAGGAAGGTTTAGGTTACCTTGTGGAGGGTCTTGAAAAATTAGCCACAGAATTGTGAGGAAGAGCCAAGTTTTGTGGGACTTGAAGGTTACACAATTTTAGGGATTTTACTTAAAGAAACAAGACAATGTTTTGAATGCACAGTTAGACACAAAAGCAACTATTTACTTAAAATTTAAAAAATTATAATAAAATATTGGAAGCTTAAAAATTCTGGTCCCTTTCTTCCTTTTTAGGCGGTTTACCATCAGTGCTTACAGTAAAGAGCTTCCTGATCACAGCCTTGCTCTTTCCCACCCAGAACACAGTTCAACTCCTAGAACTTACAGCTGTTGAAGGCCCTTGAAACTTAACCTTCATTGGCTTCCCTGTTAAATCATCTCTGGTTTGAGTCTTCCCCCGACCTCTGCTTTCCTCCCTCTCTGCCCCATCCCATGTACCATGAAGTCCTCTCCTTTAGGATACAGTTAGAAACTGCTTGTCATTATCTAGTTCTAACCTCTAGGTTCCTGGGCCACGATGGAAGCATTCCCCTTTTGAGGGAGGACAGATACTACCTTTCCATTGTGAGATACTTGTGTTACTGAAACCCACCCTTTAGTGTTTAGATCCAGTCCTGGGGCCTCCAGTTACTGTATGACCTTGTATGTTTCTTAACTTTACTCATTTCCTTATCTATAAAATGGGAATTAAAATTACAGCTACCTCATAAGGGTTGTGATGAAGATTAAATGAAAATTATGAGGAATACTTAATCACAGAACCTCCAATATTGTCAGTGCTTGTTTTTGGTTTTTACTTTAGAGTAAATATACATAGATAATGATACTTAACATTTGATTATTTGTGCTAATTAAAGCAAACAATTTATTTAACAATCTACAATAAAGATAGCTAGTCATTTTAACTTGGACTTACATTATATTTCTTAACAATGTGTCTACCTTCCTGGTTACATTCTTATGTAGGCCAGAATTTTCTTTTTTTTTTTTAAGCGGGTCTCATGGATTCCCCCAGAGTTCCTTGATCTTCCCTCAGACCACTACCGTACCTCAGCCAAAGAAGCTCTGCCTTGATCTGTTTTACATTCTGGATTTCTAAACATGTTTTCCTTAAAGAAAGGATTCTTCAGTTAACACAGGTTTTAAATAGATGGCAGTTCTGTCCATGAAGAAGAGATGACAAGGCCCAAGAATGTTATCATAGTCAGTATAATGAAGAAACTCATTAAAACGTGTTGGGATCACTCAGATTTGCCTGTAATCATATTAGTTAGTGTCTGTTTTTTTCCCAAGGGCAGAAACCTGGGCGCTAAAAAGCAAAACTTTCCTCAAAATTCCATTTCCCAAGTATGGTATTTTATCTAACAAGCTCTGCTGCGTAGCCACATTTTCATTTGGTTTGTATTGCCTCTCTCCACCCTCTACCTTCCACCCTCATTTATTAACACCATAAGGAGGCCTGGAGCATAAATGCTCAGAATAGTCTCCATGGCAACTGGGTTGGTACTAATAAGGTCATGACGGTGCTTTCCATCCCTGCATCTGCCAGCTTCACAGGCAGAAGTCATGTTCTGCAGCAAAGTTTGTACCCCACCTTTGGCCAGCTGTCTCCCTGAACTACCCAGCCAGGCACACAAGGTACGAAGAGTATATATGGCTTGGTATACACTTGTCACCGCTATTAATATAGTCCAAAGCTGAAGCACTGGTGCCTTCTTCAGAGGGGATGAACAACTCTCTCACTTGAATTCCCTAGGGAGCCAGATCATAGAGAAAGAGCAGCTCTTCATTCCTACTCCTTTGGCTCAGAATTGAGGATGTCTGTCCATTCTTTCAACTCTCCATCCCGTGTAGGTCCCAAGCACATCACACACACACACACACACACACACACACACACACACACACACACACACACACACACAATTACAAATTGCTGACAGCCCTTCAGCACTTACTCCTTGCCTGGAACTGTGCTAAGTGGCATAATATCTAATCCTCAATTCTGTAAGTTTAGGAATTATCATCATTCCCATCTTATCCACAAGGAAACTAAGTCAGAAAAATTAATTCACTTTCCCGAGATCAGCAACTACTGAGAAATAGAGCAGTCACCCTCCCTTGTTTACTTCCATTCTACTTAGCCACTCTGTCTGATTCCTCAAACTCACATCACAAACCTAATGTGGTAAACTTGTTGACACTCTACCTGGACTTTTTTTTTCCTGAACAATTGAGATGCAAGAATAAGGATATCAGGATACATCCAGAAGTATTAGATATTATATTAGTTTCCTGTGACTGCTACAACCAGTTACCACAAATTTAATGACTTAAAATAACACAAATTTATTTTCTTCCATTTCTGAAGGTCAGAAGTCCAAAATAAGTCTCACCAGGCTAACATCAGGGGTCAATGGGGCTGTATTCCTTCTGGAGGCTCCAAGGGGCTATCCATTTTCTTGCCTTTTCTGACTCGTGGCCCCTTTCTCCATCGTCAAAGCCAGCAGCAGCTGGTTGAGTCTTTCTCATATTGCAGTGCTCTCATACTGTCTCTCCTGATTCCTTCTTTGTTAAGAATCCTTATGATTACATTAGGCCCACCAAGATAATCTTTTTTTTTATGGTCAGCTAATTCAGAACCTTAATTCCATCTGCTACTTTAATTCCTTTTTGCCATGTAACATAACATATTCACAATCCTGGGGATTAGAACGTAGATATCTTGGGAGAGAAAGAGCATTATTCTGCCTTCTTCATTTTACATATCAGAAACCAGGGTTAAAACACAAGAAACATGACCATTTCTCAAAGCATACATTTAAGATCTGGTTGGAATAACCTTGATTATCCAAATTTTAAGAACACAGAATTTTCCTTAATTCACAGTAACTTGGCAGTTTTCATGCATGAAATAACGATGTTAATTTTGCTAAATTCAAAGCGTGCTAGTCCTAAAGTTGATCTGCAGACTCTTGTTTTCAGCTGATTGATGGTGAGGAAATAAAGCAACTAAATGTCCAGTGGCTCCGAGCACACCTGGGCATTGTGTCCCAGGAGCCCATCCTGTTTGACTGCAGCATTGGTGAGAACATTGCCTATGGAGACAACAGCCGGGAGGTATCCCAGGAAGAGATCGTGAAGGCGGCCACGGAGGCCAACATCCACGCCTTTATTGAGTCGCTGCCCGAGGTATGTCTCTCTCCAAATTAAGAGCCCAGGAGCATGTGGCAGCCTCCCTGGCTACACTTTGATTTTTTAAAAGGCTGATTTCCCAGAGGTAAAGAAAAGTTGGCAACAAAAATACACTCTCACTTGTGTAAGCCTCTGGTCACATTTCCTGTCCCCATTAGATGTTCTGTTTACCTGATCACCTGACTCTTCTTGTGAGGAAGGGATGAAAGTGTTGGAGTGATTCAGGTTTAGGAGAGAGGAACCTTCTAAGAATAGGAGAACAGGAACAATTCTCTATATCCAAAACTGTTAGGCTTGAGGCTCTACTTCCTTCAGCCCTAGGAATAAGTATGAGTCTGGGAGGCCTGTCCCTTTAAGTTCGAGTACAGGATCCCCAGGCGAAACCTGGCACTCCACCTGTGGACATGCTGCTTCTAGTTTTGCCAAGGAAGTAGGCATGATTTACCCTCCTCATTCCTTTACCCATTTCTTTTCCTCCAGCCTTCTTGCAGCTCTTTCCCAAACCTCAAACCTTACTCTGTAGAATCAGGCCAGGTCAGAGAGCTGGACACATTCCAGAAAGAGGGCTCTCTGTGAATAGAGGTGAGCCATTGGATTGACCATGGTATCATGTAATCTCTCATCATGGGCCCCAAGCTTTATTCATAGGGTTGATTGTTGAAATCTTCTCTAGGGCTCCTGGGGCTGTTGCCCTCTGAATTCCTCCTAGGAAGTAAGATAAAAGGAACCTTTCTGGTTCTAGTAAGCCTTCCTAGGTCTTGTATTTTGAAGTGCCACTCACTGTTAGCTAATCTAGCCCTTCCATTATTACTATATATGTTCTTTATTACAAGGAAGCCCTTCCCCGGACTTGAACATGTAAAATTCAAAGCTCCCATCCCCTTTACTAATGAAAGGTCAGTGGTTCTCAGAAGTGTGGGCATAGATAGCATCAACTGGGAATTTGTTAGCTATGCATATTTTCAGGACCCACCCCAGACCTCCCAGGTAAGAACCTTTGGAGATAGAGCCCAGCAATCTATGTTTTAATAGCACAGGTGATACTGATGCAGGCTGAAGTCCAAGAACTACAGGACTGGGGGCTAACAGAACACAAACACAGAGAGTACACATTATCTAACTTCTGGGGTATATCTAACTTCTGGGGTATATCTAACTTCTGGTGTTTGTCTACCACAGGGACTCCACCTTTCTGGGCTCCTGGTCTCTATCTGTCACACAGAGCATACCTGTATATATAATGATTCTCTTTCTCAGTGTCTAGAGGCAGCCTTCTTCTCTAGTGGTGAATACTAGGATTCACCTGATCCTGCAGGAGACTGGTTTAAGTACTTCCTTACTACAGAGTTACAGCACTACCTTTATCTGCTTAAACAAGATCAATATTGTATCAATAGTGCAACTGAATAACCTCTATACTCCAGTGCTCCTGTCTTCTGAGGCAGCCACAGCTTTGGGTTAGAGCTGGTCCCAAACATCTACCAAAACCTCTCACATGGGGTCTTCTCACTCCATCTACAAGGGAGGACTCTGGTTTGAGTGCCATAGAACTAAGGCTGCCAGGTGAAGCAAATAAAAATAGGCAGCCCTGTACAGAATGTGAATTTTACTGTCAAACTCTGGGTGTCAGAATCAGAGCCCATAGTTTGACTAAAATTTCAGCCTGCCAAAGTCCTGAAAATAAGACAGTGTTATTTTCTAGGTTATACTGTCACATCCTGCTTCTGCTCTCTTCTACATACACTGTAACTCTTGTCCCTGTCATCATATTGAATAGTTGGTGACAATTATCTACTGTGAAAAATAACATGGAAAGAATTTTGGAAGAACTCTAAAAACAAAAGTTTTTTAAAGGAGATTTCTAGCTTTCAGAGATAGATATCATCATGGAACTCTTTAGCATCCATTAAAATTGTTTAAGCATTGGCTATAGTTTCATAAAAACAGACACCAAAAGACTAACATACCAAGAATCTCTTTCCTCTCTTTAAAATAATGCAGAGAGCGTCACCTGCTGGTTAGAAATAAGATGAACTTCAATTATTTTATTATGAGTAGCCTGTTCAAATCAAATTTCCTTTCTCCTACCGATCTTTGACCCAAATAAAATGAAACCAGAAGATGGGAGATACTAAAATTGCAACAGTATTCTTCCTCAAAAAAATACTGGCTTGTTTACCCAGAACCTATCATCTTAAGACCCAAGCATCTATGTTCAAAAAGGAAGATTAATCCCTGCCACTTAGAGCTGTGTTTTGTTGTTTAACTCCCTAGGAACCCATCATTCTTAGCTTCTAAACCTAAATTTTTGGTGTGTATGGAAGTATATAGAAAGTAGTGTATCCTACTTTCTGTAAGCAAACTGTTAGAACCTCACCATCATTTCTACTTTCATTAATAACAAAACCCTATTTACAGAAATATAACACCAGAGTAGGAGACAAAGGAACTCAACTCTCCGGTGGCCAGAAACAGCGCATTGCCATAGCTCGTGCCCTTGTTAGACAGCCTCATATTTTGCTTTTGGATGAAGCAACATCAGCTCTGGATACAGAAAGTGAAAAGGTAAGAATTTAAATTGGATTCATTCATACTCGAGTTAGTCGTTCTTAAAAGATTTAAATATATACTTTTATCAACCTTAGCCAGATTGTTGATTGTTACTTGTGTCACCTTTTAGTGGAATTTAAACACTTCCTATAGCTGTTATTCAGGAGAACTAAGATGGCACAAAGCAGATAAGTTCTACAGCTATTATTATCAGAATTAATTTATGTGATTATGAAACAGGTTGTTCAAGAAGCCCTGGACAAGGCCAGAGAGGGCCGCACCTGTATTGTGATTGCTCACCGCCTGTCCACCATCCAGAACGCAGACTTGATAGTGGTGTTTCAGAGTGGCAGAATCAAGGAGCGAGGCACACATCAACAGCTGCTGGCACAGAAAGGCATCTATTTTTCAATGGTCAGCGTCCAGGCCGGAGCAAAACGCCAGTGAACTATTCCATATGCTATGTTAAATATTTTGTGTTTAAATATAGCATTTAATCAAAGTTAAAAAGCAAACACTTACTGGATTATGAAGAGTTATCTGTTTAACATTTCCTGCTACAATTGAAGAACATAACATCAAGTTTAGAGTCTCCAGAGACTTCATAACTAAAGAAACAGAAAGAGACATCTTCAAATAGGGCAAAGTTGTTTTAACTGCATTATAGACTGTATAAAGTAATTCAAAGTAGATTTTTTAAAAATTGTGAAATTTTGTTTATATTTTCTTATTTGGACTATAACTGCCTGCCTTGCTAAAAAATTATAGAAGTAGCAAAAAGTACTGAAATGTTTGCATAAAGTGTCTATAATAAAACTAAACGTTCATGTGACTGGAGCCATCTTGTCTGAAATGCCTATGAATAAATCTTCTTCTAAGTGGAATATTGTAGATAATTTCTGCTTTTAAAAGATTATTTTTGGGCCAGATACGGTGGCTCATGCTTGTAATCCAGCACTTTGGGAGGCTGAGATAAGGGGATTGCTTGAACCCAGGAGTTCGAGACCAGTCTAGGCAACACAGCAAAACCTTATCTCTACAAAAAAGTCAAAAAATTAGCCAGGCGTGGTGGTGCATGTCTGTAGTCCCAGCTATTCAGAAGGCTGTGGTAGAAGAATCACCTGAGCCTGGGGCAAGTCGAGGCTGCAGTGAGCCATGACTGGGCCATTGCACTCCAGCTTGGGTGACAGAGTGAGACCTTGACTCAAAAAAAAATTGTTTTCCTTAAAAACACTCATTCAGCCAGGCTTGGTGGCTCAGCATGTAATCCCGCGCTTTGGGAGGTTGTGGTGAGTGGATTGACTGGGCCCGCGGGTTCGAGATCTACCAGGGCAATTTGGCAAAACCTCATCTCTACAATAAACCAAAAGAAAATTAGCTGGGTGTGGTAGCGTGCACCTGTAGTTCCAGCTACTTGGAAGGCTGAGGCGGAAGGATCACCAGAGCCCAGTGGGTGGAGGCTGTGGTGGCCGGGAGCAACCACTGCACTCCAGTCTGGGAGATGGAGTGAGACTCCAACTCAAAAAAAAAAAAACAAAAGAAAACCCACTCATTCATTTTTGTGGGAATGGTTAATAAGCAGTTTAAATAATTCTAATTCTGTGTATGTCATTACACATTGAGTCTTTCAGAGCCATCGGGCTTCATTCTTCTTGGACTTCATCCAGTCATTCTGGCATTTCCACATTAGACTGGCTATCAAACCCATCAATAGCTCAACACAAGCTTTTGGGAGGTGGGATAATACATGGATTTGAAGTACAGATGTTCATTAACTATTTTGCATTGCTCTTATAAAAGGCTTTTCAAAGGTTTTAAAATATTTTTGTACTTTTATAAATTTAGCTTCTCTTTTTTTCTGACTTAAGTCACTTTCTCCAGTAACTTGTCTCTTCCAGATTTGATACTCTGACTTGCTGACGTTGAAATGTGCCACGAGTTTAAATACATTGTGATGTAAACATGATGAAAAAAATTAAAAGGAAATATCCCAAACATTGGTATTCTGGACTACAGAATTTTTAAAATTAGCCAAAGATCATATAAATAAGATTGAAATTCACATGCTGGGTGCCACATTTTCCATGTTATACAAGGAGACCCAAAAAAGTCAGAATTTATTGCATATTGCGTATTCTTGCATGTTTAAAATTCAGTCACCTTCAAAGTACTCTCCATTTGATGCAATACAACTCTCGAGATGCTTTTTCCACAGCTCCAAGCAGTTTTCAGACTAGTCAATTTTGATGCCTTTTAGTGCTTCTGGTCTTTTTTGTTTCATCTCTTGCACATCAGCAAAACGTTTCCCTTTGAGGTCTTTTTTCATCCAGGAAAATAAAAAAAAGTTGTTCTGGGCAAGATTGGGTAAATAGAGAGGGTAGGGCACGGGGGTCATGCTGTTTTTGATCAAAAACTACTGAACACTCAGAGCAGTGTGGGCAGGTGTGCTCATAAATCGCCCATCATGAAATGGGCAAATGTGCTGAAAGAATCTAAAAAAAAAAAAAATTCAATGAAGCCAAATGCAGCTTCTCACAACACTAGCTGGTACACTGATGCTGATGGGTTCCTAGAACACTTACCTAGTGGGGGGAGAGCCTATACTACAAGGAGGCTGCCCTTCAAAAAATAATTCTATATTTTGGGGTCCCTCCTCGTAAACAATTGCTATCTTTATTATATAAAGAACTTCAAAAAAAAAAAAGAAAAGAAAAGCAAAAGCCATTGCCTCCAATAAAAAATGAGCAAAGTATATAATCAGGTAAATCACAAAGAAGAAATGCAAGAGAAGAAAGTATACAGTTTAAATAATAAAATAAATAAAAATTAAAACAAAGTACCTTATTCTGCCTTGTAACTTGACAATAAAAAAAAACTAGTGTGGCATTCCATATTAGTTGATTTGGTAATCGATATAAACTTCAATTGTTATTTGACAATGCAAGTGAAATTTTTTAGATGCATATCCTTCAAGACAGCAATTGTAATTCTAGGAATTTAAGAGATAAAAGATGTTTATTGTAGCATTACTTATAATATTGACAACTAGAAAGATTCAACTATTTGATGGTAATAAATTATTCATTAAATGTTGGTACATTCACAAAATGGAATACTATACAGTCATTAAAAAATTAAATTGAAGAAGAACATTACCAAAGCAAGTAATTTGTGTAAAGAAACATTTTACCAAATGAACAATATGATAGCTTTTTTAGTAACGTATATAAATTTATATTTTTAAAAAACGTGTGAGTGCCCAAAATAAACCAGAGTTAAAAATAATCATTTTTCTAAGTTTTCAGATTTTACTTTAAAATTGTAAGACTTAAAAAATGTGTGCTTCTACCAGAAAATTTAGGTAAATTTATATGAATACAAACACAAAACCATGTCCCTTGGTTTCACTTCTCAAAGATAAAGATTTTTTTCTTAAAGTTTTGTATATCTGCTATTGAACACTTTCTTTGCATGAGACTTTTCCATTTTTTAAAGTCTTTCTTGCCCATAAGAAAAATAGAAAAATTATCCTCTGCAGTTATTTTCACAGTCCGTTTGCTTTTGTAGGTGGCACTCGGTTCTCTGAACCCTGTTTTCCTTCATTTGCTGTTATGCTCTAGCTGGACTCCGCTTTGGCTACCTGAGTGTGTCACTGCCCCCATAACCTCCTTAGCTTTAAAAGTTGGCAGGAAAGGGGGACTCTTCTTCACACCATTTATTTTTTTCAAATTTGCCTCACACAGTTACCATATTCAATTAGTGAGTTGAAATGCAGCAAACCATTTTAGTACAAGCCAAACCTCATTCAAAAACATGTACAACATTATTTTTAGTCCTTTTAGAGTTACCTTAGTAGAAAGCAAGAGAAGCAGGAATCCTTAAGTTTAAGAAACATTTTCTTTGGAGACACAAAAAAGATGAATACAGTAGGGAAACTGCAAGACTATGTGATTAAGTACTGAATTGTGTAACATGTTATGAATACTAGTTAAAAAACATGGTAGCAGAAGTACGCATAGTGCAGGGCTGGCTAGATGAAAAGGGAGTATGTTGTTTTTCATGCTAAATTTTGTACTTAGTCATCTGTGTATGCTTGTCTCCTCAGCCGTGGCACATGCTTTGTGAGGGCTGAGTGACACTGTATTTGTCTTGGTATCCCACAAAAACCTGGAAATGGTGTCTTACACATAGTAGTCATTCACTAATAGTCTGATGCAGTAAATTGCAGGATGTTTGTGAGTTATAAAATTCAGGTAGGGTCAGGTTGTGGTAAGCCTAGAATGACAGTCAGAAGAGTTCAGATTTGATGAGACAGAAAACAAAAAACCATTGATGATTCCAAATAGGAGCATAATGTGACAAAAATACTGGTATCAGGGAGGATTGGACAAGTGTCTTGTAGTGCATTGAATGGCAACTGCCAAAAAGATATATCTACATCCTAATCCTCAGAACCTATGAATGTGACTTTTATTTGAGAAAAGTCTTTGCAAATACCTGCTATTAAGTTAAGGATCTTGAGATGAGGAGGTCATCCTGGATTATGTGGGTAGTACCTAAATCCAATGAACAGGGTTCTTATAAAAGTAAGGCAGAGGGATATTTGGCACAGAAGAGGAGGTGATGTGACTGTGGCAGCAGAAATTGAGGTGATGCAGCCACAAGTCAAGGAATGCCAGCAGCCACCAGAAACCAGAAGAGACAGCAAATGAATTATCACCCAGAGCCCGTGAAGGGAGTGTAACCCTGCTGGATTTTGGATTTCTGGCTTCCAGAACTATGAGAGAGTATGTTTCTGTTGTATAAGCCACTAAACTCGTGCTATTTTGTCACAGCAACCTCTGGAATTAACACACATCTTACAACAGGGAAGCTAAATGAGATGCTTTTGTTTAAAAAGCAAACACACAAGCATTGAGGGTAATGAGACTCCAAATGGAACTGGTGAGAACATAGAACCAGTGGCGGAGAGAGAGAGTGATAGACCAGATGTTAGTGGTGGAGGGATGATAAAAGTTGGCTGGGAAATGTTGTGATATTGGTGGAGATGAGGAAATCTCTTATTCTAGAAAGAGGAGGATTCGTTCATAGGGCTTGAAGATGACATCAAAGCAGAAGGCCTTTGAGGTGAGGCCCTTAGGATACACACGAAACAAGAAACAAGGATGGGTTTCTGTATGTGTCACCAGTGTCAATGTCCTGGGTTTGATTTTGAACGACAGTCACCACATGTTTTCATTGGGAGAAGCTGGATGGCGCGTACACAGGACTGTATGTAAGATTTTTGCAATTTCCTGAGTCTATAATAATTTCAAAATAAAATAAAAGGAAATGGGAGAACTGGCTGGGCATGGTGGCTCGTGCCTATAATCCCAGTGCTTTCGGAGACCAAGGCAGGAGGATTACTTGAGGCCAGGAGTTTGAGACCAGCCTGGACAACAAAGTATGACCTTGTCTCTACAAAAAATCAAAAAGATTAACCAGGCATGGTGGTGCATGCCTGTAGTCCCAGCTACTCGGGAGGCTGAGGTGAAAGCATGGTCTGAGCTCAGGAGATCTAGGCTGCAATGAACCGTGGTCATGCCATAGCACTCCAGCTTGGGTGGCAGATTGAGATCCTGATTCAAAATTAATTAATTAAAAATAAATGAAATGGGAAAACAGATTGAAGATTTGCTGCTTTTGAAAGGATAATTTGGACTGACTTCTGAAGAATAAGAAGGAGTTAGACAGGGAGAGGTGGTATGGGAAGACTGACCATGAGGAAGGAGGGAGAATGTTTCAGGTAGACCAGGAAGCCTGTTGAGAGGAACAATTGGAGGACAGAAAGACGGGCATGTGGTTGGAGCATGGAACAAGGTAGAGAATGGCATGAGACACCTCAGAGGGGTATATAGGGATGCCTGCTTCTCCCTGGAAGCCCTGCCTAACAAAATGAAGTTTGCCTTTATTTATGTATTTATTTTTAAAGTGAGAAAGCAGGATTTATTGAGAGGACAGAAAAGCTCCCACGGTGGGAGGGGACCTGAAGGAGTTGCCCCAGAATGAAGTTTGGAGGTATTTTAAGCTGAGGACTAGATCCTGAACTGTGATGATCCCTCCCTGTCAGAACCCAGACACCATACTATGAAAAGAAGTTCAAGTCCCTTGGGGTGGCTATGTGCTCTGACCCAGCTCAGCCCCCAACCCATGGCCAGTATCAAGTACAGCTGCATGCATGGGTCCGTCAACATCTGACTGCAACCTTGTGAGATGAGAACCACTTAGCTGAGCCCAGTCAATCCATATATAAGAGATCATGGGAACCATTGTTTTAAGCCAATTCATAACCAGAGCAAATAATAACCCTTCTAGCTTCAAAACCCATCAAAGATTTTCACAGACCTTAATTTTCTTGATTTAAAATAAATAAATAAATCCCTCTAAACTGCAATACCATGTGGTCACCTGGTTCACCATTGTACACCAACTTCAGCCAATACCCGGCACATTGAAAGTCCTAAAAAAAATTGTTAAATGAAAAAAAATTTTTTTGCTGCTCTTAGGGAAAAACAAAAAGATTAAGCAAAAGATTTTCTGGGAGCACTGTCTGCAACTGTAGTCCTTTGTTCCACTTGGAACTTCTGACAACCAAGGTCAAAGACCTCTGCCCTTGGATTCTGGAAAATCAGAATAGCAAAGAGAAAATCAGGAATGCTTACAGATACATGCAAGAGGCAAAGATACATGATGAAATGTTTTCACCTGGGCTCTTTCAAAAGAGCCAGTTTTGGTCATAAGGAAAAGTGACCTTTGAGTTGAAATTGGAACATTTTCACTTTCTCAACTGGGTGGCTAAATTTCAAAGTTTTTTCTCTCATTGTTTGTTGCTCGGTGAATACAAAGCACCTAGCTTCTCCAGTCAGAGGAACCTGAGTTACGGCTGCCAGTTTGTTAACATGTGTGGTTCTTTGGGCAAGTTACTTCTCTAAGTCTCTGTTTCCTCATTGGCAAATAAGGGATTTCAAGAGCTACCTCACTGGATAACTTGAGCACTAAATACTCTAATAAATGATTTAGGACAATGCTCAATATATATAATATAATATAATATAATATGATATGATATGATATGATAAGATAAGATAAGCAAAAAAATAATATTGGTTACTGTTAGGTTAAAAATCCCAGTTGGGTCTCCAAAATGTTAGGTTAAAACTCCCAGTAGGGCCTCCTAAATGTTAGATCTGACCTGCCACGATAAGGTTGTGTGATCTGGTGCTGTATGAAAGACACAAAGAATTGCACAGAAGTTAGATTGGAAAACATAGTTTATTTAGAAAGTAAATTAGAGAGCAAGAAGAGAGAAGATAGAGAGAGTGATTCACTTGCTCAAGGTAGGGGAAGGGGCCAAAGCTAAGTGGTAGCTCAGGGTCACGTGGACACACCAGAGTTTAGCAAAACAATGGCAGATGGCTACTTGAGGTTGAATGTTTTTAAACATTGCCCTTCTCTTTGATGGGGGCAGGTCGTTAAGGTGGTTGGGTGGTGGTCTGCTTCATACCATTACAAAGGGGCAAGTTAGCACAGGTACAGGTCAGGTGATAGGCAGCAGGCAGATGGGTGGGTTAGTCACAAGATTGCTGCCCTGGTGATTGGGTCTGTCTGTGTCATGAAGGGCTGACTAGATTAACTTGGGTCTTATGTGTGGAGGTAAATACTTGAAATAGAAAAGCTAATTAGTACAAAACAAGCTGGGGAGGGGGTTGTAAAACAATGATCAATAGCTACCACTGAGAAATTGGTTCTGTCTTTGGCTAGTGATTAGAGGGTAAAGTGAACTGCTAGAGAAACATGGCAACTAAGCAGTGTTAAAATGGCTGCTCTTTGGCTATATTAACTACATGTTATGTCCTTTCAGTTACCTTCATTTCATATTTTTCTTGCTCTTCCAAGCTATCAATTCTCTTGCATGAAAAGGAAGTGTTGTGTTTATTCCTTTGGCAATTATTTTTTAAATGCTGACTGGACTGGATATTGTGAGCACAATAATAAGACAAGGAGCTTACGGTTTAGGAGCCAAGAAATATGTTTAATAATGTGTATTGATGCCATGATGTGAGAAGGTGGAGTATAGACATGAGGGACCACGGCGAGAGTGACTGCTTCTCCTGGGAGTGGTTCGAGGGTTTAAAAAGCTGCCTGGATAGCCTAGACCCTTTGGGAGGTGAATGTATTTTTAAAAAATTATGTTACAGCCGGGCTCGGTGGCTCAGCCCGTAATCCCGCACCTTTGGGAGGCTGAGGTGAGTGGATTGCCTGAGCCCGCAGGTTCGAGACCCACCTGGGCAGCGAGACCTCATCTCTACAATAAATCAAAAAATCAGCCAGGCGTCGTAGCGCATGCCTGTAATTCCAGCTACTTGGAAGGCTGAGGTGGAAGGATCGCCGGAGCCCAGCAGGTCGAGGCTGCGGGAGCAGCCACTGCACTTCAGTCTGGGTGACAGAGTGAGACTCCAACTCAAAAAAAAAAAAAAAAAAAAACAACTATGTTACATCCAGACAATGAAATATTATTTAGCACTAAAAAGATATGAGCCATGAAAGAACACAATACATGCTACTAAATGAAAGAAACCAATCTGAAAAGACTTTATGCTGTTTGATTCCAACTCCATGACATTCTGAAAAAGCAAAACTGTGGCAACAGTAAAAAGATCAGTGGTTGCCAGCGGTTGGAAGGGAGAAATAGACATTGCACAGAGGATTTTTAGGGCAGTGAAATGACTTGGTATGATACTATAATGGTGGACATGCATCATTATACATTTGTCCAAACTCACCAAATCATGACACCAAGAGTGAGCCCTAATATATACTATGGACTTTGAGTGATGCTGTGTCACTGTAGATACATCAACTGTAGCAAATATACCACTGTGATAGGGGGCATTGATAATGGGGAGGTTATCCACGTGTAGAGGTAAGAGATAAAGGAAATCTCTGTACCTTCCATTCAATTTTTCTATGAATCTAAAAATTATCTAAAAAATAAAGTCTATTAAACAAAACAAAATGCTTGATTGAGTATGCTTGTCTGACAGACGGTAGAAGATTTGCATGGATGTGGAAGCAGTATGGAACCAGGTTGGACCCAGAAATGATTCAGTATGGTCAGAGTTTTGGATACTGGGTGTGGGGAAGGGTGAGTGGAGGTATGAGACTGGGTCAGGCAGAACCTGAGCTGAAGGGTTGGGTGTGCCAGAATAGATTTTATTATTTTTATGTTTCTCGTGTTTCTTTTGAAAGAGTGAGAATGTTGAGCTGTGCTCACTTTAGAGGGGCCACATTTCTTCAAATGCACCTGTGCAGTGAAATTTTATAGAGTCACATTTTACTTTTTCAATTTCCATTATAAAGATGAAAATATAACCCTTTCACACATTCCATAAGAAAAGGGGAAAAGGGAAAACTTTGGAAACCTGTCTTGCATGTTTCCTGAACTTGTGGGTAGTCTGCATAAGAGCTTTTTTGCAGCTGTACAATTTCAACCATGAGCATTGGGGAGGCATAACCGCCTAAAATTCTAGGCAAGGAATCACACTATTCTATCTGGGGAGGAGGACAGAAATGGCAAGGTGAGGAGAGGACTATGTGTGTATATATATATATATATTTTTTTTTTTTTTTTCTTTTAGTCTAGAATAGAAAGATAAAACTCGGCAGTATTATCAAGGTCGAAACTCTAATATTGTAGTTCTATATTCAAACCAGTTTACAGTTGAGGCTTTCTTTTTCCAGGAAGATTTGAATATGACAATTTTTTCTTTTCCAAAAGAGTTCATTGTTCCTCTTCAGCTCTCTCTTATGCAAAAACTCTCTATCAGCACAGGCAATGACACTATTTTTCCCACTCTTCAGAGTTTAAATAGATGAGTCAGACAGAATTTATCCATGGATTTTCTGTGTTGTTTTGGGAAAGTGCCAGGTCCAACCAAGATATGGCTGAGACCACTTGAATTATTTGGAAAATCCTAAGGCCACAATATTGTACCTCTTTTAACCAAAAAATGGTCCAAAGTTCTTTGGGACCAGGGAGTCCAGGTCAAGAACAATTTCCTCTATGAGAATAAATACTTAAAAGAGTGCTTACAAAGTGTCAGAGGCAAAATACAAAATACTGATATTTCAGAAATTAGCATTTATGAATTAGTCTTTTGCATATACTTCAATTCTGAAAGCAAATATTTTGAGTAGCTGAAATTTGGGTTATGAGTTATTACTGGTTAGTAATAATGAAATTTAATTTGTTCACTAATAGATAAAATCAAATGTTAATACATTTTAAATTACTGGCATTTGCAACTATACCAGAAAGGCTAAGGTCACATGATAACTGTAAAAGTTCCCTTGGCTGGGCTTGGTGGCGTATCCTGTAATCCCAGCACTTTGGGAGGCCGAAGCCGGTGGATTGCCTGAGCCTGTGGGTTCGAGATCAGCCCGGGCAACTTGGTGAGACCTCATCTCTACAATAAATAAAAAATTAGCCAGGTGTAGTAGCATGTGCCTGTAGTTCCGGCTACTTGGAATGCTGAGGCAGAAGGATCGCCGGCACCCAGCAGGCAGACACTAGGGCGGTTGTGAGTGTGCCACTGCACTCCAGCCTGGGTGATGGAGTGAGACGCCAGTTCAAAAAAAAAAGTTCTCTTAACTCTCCTTATGTTTCACTCTATATTTCAATTATTTGCTTATTTTTCACTCTGTATATAGCTATCTTGCATACCTGAGGGCTGGTCTCTCTCTTACTATCTTTCTATCTTCACTGTGCTTAACACGTCTTGCCACAGTAAGTGTCGGCTTTCAGAATGTTGCATGAATCATGAGCAGACACAGCTAATCAGGAAACTGTAGGGTTAAAATTCTTTTGCTGGATTCTTTAGCTTGAGACATGTGCCAGACATGTTCCTTTTCCCTATTCTCCACTCCCCTCTCTACACGGCTCTCTGCTCCAGGAGGTTGACTTCTGTGAGTTCAACTGAAGGGGAGGCCTGGAGACAGATCACTGCCTTTCTTACAGTTCTTTCTACATTATACTCAATAAGGCTTCTGGTAACTTCTCCCTTCCCTCACCTATGCTGCTCTAAGGGAGACACTGGGAAAGAAAGTTAAATTACTTTTTCACATAGAACTCAGAATCTTTAAAGTGCATGATGACTCCCTGTAAGAGAGTGTAGGAAGCATCATTTCTCAGTGGAACCTTTGTTGATATTCCTCAGGTCACAGCTTGGGAAACCTTGCTGTAGGTATGATTTTCACTTCATCCTTCTCTTCTTCCAGAGTATTTCTTGAGCCAATGAATGAATAGTGACAAAATTGGTAATAACTCCAAGAGAGGAAAGTGAAAGGGTACTACAACCCATTTCTTCTAATTCACTGGTGTCTGCACATATCAGAATCTCCAGAGAGGTGTGGGGTGGGTTGGAAAGTGGCCAGCACATCCTGCAAGATCCAGTGTGACGTATTGATGGAGACTTACCTGGTGATTTATTCAGAGGTCTTCTTCAAGACTTGATTAGTTATAGATTCAGTTTCTCCTCTGGTCTTTCTACTCCAATTTCTGAACTAGCTGGGGGTGGAAAAAGGAGTGGGCAAGAAGGGAAAGAGGAGCATTTTTCAAGTGCCTGCGATATTCCAGATAATATGAAGGGGCTCACAGTCGAATGGGAGAGAAAAGATGTAAAAAATGGGTAAAATTAATGCAGTATAATATAACATAACACGTGTAATAAATATAAGTAGTATATAATATACGACTATATGAATAAGCTCATTTCCTCATTTATTAACACTACCTTTTAATTCTGCTGCGGAGAGGCCTATAATTATTGGATTCCGATTTCATGTTTTATTGTGGAGTAAGCTTGAGGCCATATTGAGACAATGTCCACCCATCCTCATGTCTTATACAGAAAAATTGCAGATTTTTATAAGTAGCCAATATAGACTGTATGACACTGAGAAGAAAGAGAGTGAGGAGGAGGGAAATGAGGAGATAGCTCTGAGAAACATCCTTATCTGATATTTCACAACTCTTTTATTGATGAACTGATCTAATAGTTGGCTAATTTGATTTTAGAAACTTTTTCCTTTGCCTCCACATTCTAGTTGATAAAAATAGATTTTAAAAATCAGGCAGCAACTTCAGGAAATAGTGGAAGGAATAATTATATGTACTTTTTTCTCTTTGTCCTGCTAAGTACAATTAAAAACACTTAACATTATATATAAAACAAACATAAAACTCTAAAAAGTGCAGAAAGTAAGGCAGAACAGCTAAGGATCTTGGGATCCAAGAAACAACACATGGTGGTGAGTTTCTGATTGGTTGGTTTGTTTGCCTCATATATCCCAGACTTAAACCTGAAAATGCAATGCTATTGAACACAGACAGAAAAGGTCTGCTCTTTCTAGCCAAAGGATCAGAAAAGAGGCATCCTACCTAGATAGAGCACGTTTAGACAATAGTCACTCTCTTCTAGCCAAATATCATAGAAAAAATTGTGGTGCCACTCAGACCTATTCCAGGAAACACCATCTGGGCAGCCGCAACTGCTACACTTGCCAAGCTATAACAACTTCAGTCTCACTGTCTTTTCCCCATCAGAGTGGTAGCAGACAAGGCCAAGTAGGAAGCAGACCTCTCCTCTTTCTTTTTGGGGGTAGTGTAAGAGGAGGCCTGCTGGAGACTTAGGACTTTGGCCACCTTTCT
Organism: Carlito syrichta; assembly: GCF_000164805.1. Lineage (NCBI taxonomy): Eukaryota > Metazoa > Chordata > Mammalia > Primates > Tarsiidae > Carlito > Carlito syrichta. Next base: position 184,311 of record NW_007249299.1, on the reverse strand, counting down.
GTGGTACCAAGGTCATCTCCCCAACCCTATGGGCAGTAATAGTGCACTCTACTCTTTTCAGTCAGACAGCAAGCGTCCTCCAACTGAGGTGTCAACGGGTGCCAAGTGGGAAACCTGAACTTCCAACCCCACCTGCCATAATGAGGCAGTACGTCCCTTTCCCTGATGGAGAAGTGTTTTAAAAAATTTTTTTTAATTTATCTGTGGTGTTTATGACTATATCTATTTGTGTAGCTTTTTTAGTGATTCTTTGAATATTACATTACACATAAACAACTTATCACAGTGTACTGTTATCATCATTTTACCTATTTGAGTGATGTGTAGAAATTTTATCTCCCTTATATTCATTTACCCTTTTCCATTTATAATGTGATTCTTATATATTTCCTTAACACATACTTAGAACTACACCAAACAGTATTATAATTTTTCCTTCAAATTATCTTCTAAATTATCAAAAATAATTTAGAAGACTCAATAGGAGAAGGAAAGTTTATTATTTTTTCCAATTTGTTTTTACCATGTTTATTCTTCCTGAGATCAAGTTTCCTTCTTTTATCATTCCCTTTGTGTTTAGAGAATTTCTTTTATTCATTCTTTTAGGGTAGGTCTGCTGGTGACAAGTTTGCTAAGTTTTCTTTTACTTGAGAATGTCTTCATTTTCCCTTCATTTTCACTCCTAAAGAATGATTTCACTGGATATAGGATGCTGGTTGACAGTCCTTTTCTTCCAATTTTTGAAACATGTTCTCCCTTTTCCATCTGGCTTCCATGGAATCTATTGTCATTCAAATCATGTTTCCAATAGTAATGTGCTTTCACATGTTTAAAGCTATTTTGTGGCGTAGATTCCTTTAGGTTTATTCTCTTTGGAATTCACACATCTTGAATGTGAAGGTTTATTTATTTTGCCAAAGTTGGGAAACTTTTAGCCATAATTTTTCACATACTTTTTAAACTCCACCCTCTTTCTTCTCTCATTGCAAAACTAATGATACTAGAATTGGATCTTTTGTTATAGTTCAGCAGACACTGAGGCTGTTATTTTTTCCAGTGTATTTTCTCACTGTTGTTCATATTGGACAGTTTCTATTTTTCTATCTTTCAAACTGCTGTTGAGCTCATCCATTGAGTTTATTTCAGTTATTATATTTTTTACCTCTAAAATTTCCATTTGGCCCTCCTTTATAACTTCTATTTATTTGCTTAACTTTCTATGTTTCTCCTTTGTTTTTGAGCATGTTCATAATTGCTCATGATAACATTTTTACAACGGCTGCTTTTAAATATTTGCCAGATGTTCTAACATTTCTGTCATTTTGGTGTTGGTACCTATTAGCTAACTTTTTTTTTTAAATTAAGATCTCACTGTCACCCAGGCTGGAGTGCAGTGGCACAGTCACAGCTCACAATAGCTTTGACCTTCTGGGCTCAGGCAATCCTCCTGCCTCAGTCTCCCAAGAAGCTGGGACTATAGGAATGTGCCACCATGCCTGGCTAGTATTTTTACTTTTTGTAGAGACAAGGTATTGTTATGTTGCCCAGGCTGATCTTGAGCTCCTATTCTTGAGCAATCCTCCACCTCAGACTCCCAAAGTGCTGGGATTATAGGCATGAGCCACTGTATTTGGCCCTTCTAGTTGATTTTTAAAAATTCATTTGAGATCTTCCTCATTTTTGGTGTAATGAGTAATGCTCAATTGGAATTTGAACTTTTGGAGTATTAGATTATGAGATTCTGGACCTCATTTAAATATTTAATTCTCACATCTTACATAAAAAATAACTCAAAATGGATCATATATTTGGTCAGAGGTTTCCAAGACCAACCCCATCTTCAAAGATTCTCTAGGGAGATTCACAGTACTCAGAGTATGGTCATATGATTGGCTATGCTTTATTACAGCAAAGAATTTTTTAAAATCAGCAAAGGGAAAAGAAAAACATGTAAGGCAAAGTCTGGAGGAAGGAAGGCTCAAATTTCCAAGAGTCCCCTGCCATTGAAGTCACACAGGAAATTCCTTCTTCCCCAACAAGTTATGATAACATGTGTGAAATGCTGTCTACCAGGAAAGCTCATTAGAGACTCCATGCTCAGATTTTTTTTATTGGGGTTTGATTATGTAGGCACTCTCTGCCTAGAATGCACTAAAATTCTAGACTCTCAAAAGAAAAGCAAATATTCAAAATAAGCTTTTTTTACACAAGCAATTTAGGCACAGTGAGCCATTCTCATTAATTAGGCTGGTGGAAAATCTTCTAAAATCCAAGTTCATAGACATTAGATGAGGGCAAGCTTTGCAAGCAGGCCCTTTTAATGATAGCAATCTCAGTCCTGCTATGACAACCCTCATCTTTTCATGGACTTAAATGTAAACATAATATTACAAAACCTTTAGAAAAATCTTAGGGATCTTGAGCTAGAAAAAGTGTACACAGACTTGGTGCCAAAGCATGAGCCTTGAAAAAAAACCTGATACCAGCTTACCAGGAACCCCGCTGCCTCTTCCATCTCACCTGGAACTCCAGTCTCTGTTAGGTTTGACATGGACCCCAAATGCTCCTGCCTTGCTGGTGACTCCTGTGCCCGCGCTGGCTCCTGCAAGCACAAAGAGTGCAAATCCACGTCCTGCAAGAAGAGTTGTTGCTCCTGCTGCCCCGTGGGCTGTGCCAAGTGTGCCCAGGGCTGCAACTGCAAAGGGGCATCAGGCAAGTGCAGCTGCTGTGCCGAGCCTGGTGTCAGGAGACCCTGATCCCAGATAGAGATGGAGCAATGTGTACAAACCAGGATTTTTTTCTCATACATTCCTAACCCTTTGATACTTTTATTTTTTAATAAAATGCATGAGTGATAATAAAAGTTATTGACTTTGAAAAACTGATAAATTGTACTTCATCAAAATTAAAAAATTTGACTCTGCAAAACTCTCTTAACGAGAGACAAGCTACAAACTGGGAGAAAATATTTGCAAACCACATATCTGACAAAGGAATAGTACCTAGACTATATAAGTATCTCTGAGATTCAAAAATTTTAAAAACCTCTAATTAGAAAATGAATAAGAGATATGAAGAGACAGTTTACCAAAGAAAATGTACAGATGGCAAAAATGCACATGAAAAGGTCTTCAACATCATTAGCCACTGGGAGAAATGAAAGCTAAAACCACAATAAGACATCACCATACTCATACATCTATCAGAATGACTAAGATCGAGAGTAAGGACAACACCACATGCTGGTGAGGATGCAGGGAAATTGAATCACTCATACATTGCTGATTTAAAATGGGGGATGTAAAATGTCATAGCAACTCTGGAAAGCACTCATACTCTCATAAAACATGCAACTAATGTAATACTCAGAGATTACACTTCTGAGCATTTATCTCAGAGAACTATAGACTTTAACTTTACACAAAAGCCTGTGCAGAAATGTTCATAGCAGTTTTATTCACAGTAGCCCAAATTGGAAACAATCCATATAACCTTCAACAGGGTGAATGTTTAAACAAACCATAGTGCCTCCAGACAATGTAATACAACTCAGCAACACGTGACAACCTGGATGAATTGCCAGAGAATGATGCTGAGAGAAATTGATCAATCTCAAATGGTTAAATATTGTATGCAACCATTTATTCATTTTTTAAAATTCTTGAAATGACAAAATTATAGAAATAGAGAACAGATTCATGGTTGCCTCAAGTTAAGGAGAGGGTAGGCATGACAAGGAAGTGAGTATGGCTATTAAAGAGAAACATAAGGGGTGCTTATGGTGCTAGAAATATTCTGACTCTCGACTATATCAATGTCAATATCCTGGTTGTAGTATTTCATTGTAGTTTTACAATATATTGTTATTGAGAAAACCGAGTAAAGCGCATAGGGGTGTCTCCATGTATTATTCTTACAGCTACATGTGAATCTATAATTATCTCAAAATAAGTTTAAATTTAGAAATCATACAGTAAAAAGAATAGGAAGAGAATTATAGATTCCACCTGATATTAGACTTCCAAAATTGATGCACAGATGATATTGCAACTCCAAATTAATTTTGCTTTGGTAGATTTCTGAACACTTCACAACACACTTTAAAGTGAATGAAGAACTCTTAGGGTGCCACAATTTTAGTGCTGTGAATAATTCAGGAGCTACATGTTATAAATAACCAAGAACGAATATCAAATGCAAACCTGGTGTTATTATTCTTTTTCGTTATATGTGTATAGATATATAGACATGGCATTAGTAAATATCTTAACATATGGCAAAGCAAAGTACAATATTTTGAGAAGGCATGGCTTATAATAAATTTAAAAATGAATTAACATAAATAACCTTAAGCATAAAGATTCTTTCTTTTGCTTATCCATTCTTCTCTGACCTTGGCACCCTGAAGCCCTCCCTGTCCACCCAACAGTTCCCATTACTCTTACAGAGCACACAAATTCTATTAGGCAATAAGAACTTGTAACTCTCAATGTGCTATTAATCCATGCTGGCAGAAATGATATGAAATTGTGATTAATAGAAAATTTGTTCAACTCTTCTCTAAGTTTTGTCAAGTCCACTCTGCCTTATAAAGGTATAAGGAAGAGTTTACTGGAAAGAAAGCTGAATCAGTACTACCCCATCTTCAACTTCTACATGAATGTCTTTGAATGTGATGGGTCAAATTAGATGGATATTAAAATTAGCAAAAGAAGAATGAAACCAAATTGAAATGATTTTTTGGGAGTCTAAAAGTCAAAAGTAGAGAAAGATTTTTGTTGTTTTGTATTTCAAGCCGTAAGATTTTTAAAAGTAATCTTGGGAGAAGTGTAAAACATAAAATGGGTTGAAGGAAGTGAAGACATGAGAAGTTAAGATCTATAAACTCTGAGAAGGTAGAAGATTTAGGCAGAGGTCAAACGATTGGTGGCAGAAAGTTTGGAAGCTATTGGAGTAGTTAAGTGTGGCCATGTATAAACATGATAGTAAAAAATAGCATCCCACTGTTTATCTTCAGACAAAAAAAGTTAGGTAACTGTTAGATAGCCACAAATACAATATGGGGGGGGGTAGATTACAAAGCATATTATCATCAAGATAAAAGTCAACCGTACAGAGAACTGAGTACATTACTACCCTCTTTGGAGAAAGCTGTTGCTGATTAACTTATATTTAAATATAGTTTTTAAGTATTTGGTAGATGGAGTTTGTTCTTCTCTGCTGACTCTTACTTATAGGAGACTCTTTTTTTGCAATCTAAATATTTCATGCTATAGTTCAAAAATCTTGATCTATTCAGTACACATTTAATGAGCCCTCTAATGACATTGGGACTAGACGTACAGATAGGCATGGTCTCTGTGGCAGTAGTCTTCCCCAGGGACAGCTGAGGCCACACAACCAGAGTTGAAGTCTCAATTCCATTGTACACTAGCTTTGTAAAATTTACTCTTTTGAAGTCTTAGTTTCCTCCCCTCCCCCGAACTGAGAATAATATCTCCTTATTTACTTACCTTAAACAGGCTTCTTATTTTGAGGCTCAAATGAGATGATATATATGTGTGTGATGGGCTCTGTAACTTGAGAAAACACTACACAAATCTGAACCAGGTCTTGTTTATGTCCTTTATATGCTTCTTTATACCCTAAAACCCTAACCCAGGGCCTGACCATGGTAAGTGTGGCAGCAATTGTTGGATATCCTAGTGAATTGAAAGTAAACAAAAAAACTTTACTCTTGTGGGTCACCCATGCTACCAAGGTGATGAAACACAACAATCATAATAAATTCATAAATTATATAGTATACTAAAAGGTGATAAATTCTGTGGGGAAAAAGTCAAAGCAGAGTAAGAGGAACTAAGAATTCTAAAGGTACAGAATGAAACTTTTAAGGGGGAGATCAGGATTGATCTAATCAAAAATATAACTGAGAATAGGCTTATAGGAGTGAGAGTGTTATCCATGTAATTATTTGGGGGAAGAGAATTTTGGACAGAGAGAATAACTAGCACAAACACCCAGAAATGAAATGCTCCTCTCTTGTTTGAGGAATATCTAAGAGACCAGTATGGCTGGGTAGAGTTAGGCAAAGAGAAAAGAAAAAGAAAATGTGATCAGAGAGGTCATGGACATAGTACACCATGGCAGGCCATCATTCTGAGTAAAATGGGAGCCACTGTAGAATTGTGGGGAGAGAAGAGATGTGATAGGACTCACATTTCTAAAGAATCGCTCTGCCGTTTGGAGAGTGGACAAAGGCAGAAGAGGGGGCAAAGACAGAAGGAGAGAGACAGTTAAGAAGCTGTTGTAGTAATTCAGGTAAGAGACCATTGTGGCTTACATGATGGTGGAAGAGATGGAGGTGTAGAGAAATAGTCAGACTCTGGACTTCTTTTGAGAGTAACAGACTGATTATGGCATGTGGAAGAAAGAGAGGAATACAGGATGCCTCCAACGTTTTTGTTGACATCTGGAAGTCTGGAGCTGCCAATTGACAAGGAGGAGCCTGCTGGAAGGGCTGGCATGGGGAAAAGACCAGGAATTGAGTTCAGGCATACTAAGTTTAAGGTATCTATGAAACATCCACATAGGGATGTCAGTGAGGCACTTGTGTTTATGAGTCAGGAATTCAGGAGTGACGTCTATGTTAGAAACACAAACTTAGAAATTGTTGGATCTAGGTAGTATTTAAAACTGTGAGACAGGCCGAAATGATAGAGGGAGTGAGATTAGACAAGGAAGTCCAAGGAGTGAGCCTGTAGTACTCCATTGTTAGTTAAGAAGTTGAAAAAAGAGGAAAGACATCAAAGGAGACTGAGAAAAAGTGACCAGGAATGCACAGAAAAATCCAAGAAATGGGTGTTGTCCTGGAATCCAAGTGAAGAAAATGTATTCAGGAAGAGAGAGTGATGAACTTGTCAAATGGTTGAATTTGTCAGTAAGATGAGGACAAGGAATTGATCTTTGGACTTAGCAAGGTCGAGGTTATCAGTGACCCTAACAAGAGCAGCTTCGGTAGTGAGAAAGGGTCAAACTCCTGTTTAGAGTGGGATTAGGAGAGAATAGGAGGACAAAAAAGAAGAAAGTAACTGAACTCTTTCAAGTAGTTTAGCTGCAAAGGGAAGGCGTAGCTTGCAGGAGTTGAGAGATTTTTTTTTTTCCAAGATGGAAGAAGTTAATAGAATGTATGTAGGCTAAGAGGAATCATCCAGCAGGGATGGAAAAATGGGTGATGCAGGACAGAGAAAGAGGATGGTTCTCTGTGAACACGAGAGGGATGTAATCTATAGGACAAAAGTACAAAGACTAACTGCAAATAGGAGCATGAATTTTTCATTTATAGAAACAGGTGGGTAGGCAGAGTGTTGGGTACAGAAGCTGGTAAATGGGCAAATGTCACCATGGGCGATTATGGCAGTGCCCTCTAAACACTTCAATTTTATCAGTGAAATAAGAGGCACAGTAATTCAACTGAAGGTGAAGGCAAGGATAAAATTACACAAGTTTGGGGAGACAGAAGGTATGGAAGCATTATTAGGAAAGTGGGTGAGACAAGGAAACATGACCATTGGGCAGCAGATGTTGGGATATTCCAACAGGGGGGGGAAAAAAACAACTTTGTTCTTATAAATCCTTCATTCCACAGAATAGGCATGGGCAATAAATAATAAATATAATAAGTACATTAAATATATAGTATAGGGCCATTCAGGTTCATAGTGAGATTAGTCAGATGGCTTTGCATTTTTCAACAGACATGCTCTGAATGGGGTAGGCTCACAGTAGTTGGATAACTTGAACCAGCCAGGGCTGTCGTTTTACAAAGAAAACCTGATGCCAGACATCCAATCCCTAAGAGACTATGCTACTTTAAGTTAAACACCAACAAACAAACAAAAACAAGCCTGATAAAAAGAGAGGGCAAGGGGTTGTGGATGTTTGCAGGCTAGGTTAAGAAAGGGGAGAGGACATGAAGGGAGTGAGGACCAGTAAAATGGTGGTAAAATCAATGCTTGGAGGATGCGTTAAAGAATGAATGTTTTTAACTCTCTTGATACATCTGGCAAATATTCTCCATCCCTTCTTCACTGCTAGACTAATTGACGTAGTGGCAAAGAATTCTAGTTCCATTTATTATAAGATCCCTATTCTGTGTCATCTTAATTTTATCTAACCCTGTCCAAAACACATTTCTTTAATTTATAGTTTGATAATATGTCTTGAAATCCAGTAAGGAAAACTCACAAATAGCTTGTAAATTTAATAAATTTTCAGGGAAAAAAAAAAGTTGACAAAATTCATTACCAACAAAAGAGTGTTCCTTAGGTGGAAGTAAAATGATGCAAGATAGTAGCACTGAGATGCAGGAAGACAAAAAAGCAAGAAAATGATAAGTCTCTAAATAAATCTAAATGAATATCAACTCATAAAGAAATAATATTCTCATAAGAGTCATAAGTATATAGAGAAAATTAAAATCCATGACAACAACAATGAAAGAGTAAGACGTGAATAAATGAGACTTAGGAGTTCTAAAATCCTTGCATTGGCCTGGAAGAGGAAAAAATACAGTGATTAGTCAAAGATAAAAGTCATAATCACTTAGGAAGCAGATAATTACTAAGTAGGTAGTAAAAGAATATATACTTAATAAGCCGATAGAAAGAAAACAATGATAACATTCAATTGCCTTCCAAAAGAAGGCAAAAATGAAGATAAAAAGAAAAATGGGACAAATAGGAAAAAGTAAGATGCTTGATAGAAGGATATTAACTCCAGTCTCCTACATCCATGCATAAGTATGTTGATATCATACCACAAAGAGAAAGTTAGAAGAGCATAACAGAAAAATCCGGCTAATCATAGTGGTTTGAATTTGGTAAGTCTTGAACTACTAGTTGATGAATGAATGAATGAATTACTGGATGGAATTACCAGGCAGGGTTGTTGAATTGTTATCAAGTAAATAAAAAAGGAGTCCTGAAAATGGCTCTAATACAGGTAAATGTAACTGCAGTTCTATAGGTATGACTTCTCTTTCCCCACAAACACTCACTTGACTCTTTCTCACTTCTGTCCTAAGCAGAAAACACATGATGATTGCTTCTTGCAAGAACAACCTTGTGAATTAACTTAGATGGGTAAACACATCTCATCCTCATGGGAGTTTTTGTTGGTTTTAATTTTAGTTTTGATCCTTTTCCTTCAGATATCTGCATTTTGCTCACTCAGGTTTTCTTTTATTAGAGACTGAGGACGCTATCATTCCCTTATGTGCTATGAGTTTGACAATGTCCTCCAGTCACCACAAACCTTATTTCAGACTACACAATTCCAATTGTTTTCATCTCCGTTATCTTGAAATAATGATCTGACTGCCTGTTATACTTGTGAAGGGAAGGAATTCTGGTTGATCAGAGAAGAGAGTCCTCATGGTTATGGTAGACTAGACAAAGAGAAAAGCATTTTGAGGAAAAACATTCAACTAAATTCATTTCTACCCCAGCACACTATTTCAAGTTCAACCTAGTTCAAGGTAATAGGCAGAGCAGGATGAAAAGACACAGCACATTCAGTGGTCAATGCCAGAGCTGCCGGTTCCTACTCCAGTCTTTCTCCCTTGTCTCTTCTAATTTTTAACTATAATAGTCACCATTGATTAGGTGCCTCCTGTGTGCTTTACACACATCTCTAATTCTAATAATGCCTTTAAAAAATAGATTCTGAGGCTGAATCAAGAATTAAATAACCTGTCCAAGGCCAGACAGCTAGTAAACACCAGGGTTCATCTCTCTGACATTTCCTCTTATACCATGTTCTGTTTTAAGATTCTCTATTAACCCAAGAAAGCCAGGGGATAACTATTGTGCTATTAGGACAAAGCAGGAACAAGGACCTGCAGATAATCTTGCTACCTGATTAGGAGGAAAGAGAGCCATATTTGTCGAATACATACTATGTTTTAGGTACAAGACTAGATGCTTTTACCTAGCACTTAATTCACCTAATCCTGATTCATTTACTCTTAACTTGTGTAGGGGAGATGTTTTTATCCTCATTTTACATATAAGGAAACTGAGACCTAGAAGAATGAGCAATGTCCAAAGTCACAAAATACGAAGCTCTGAGTTTGAAACTCACTGGTTTCTAAGTCATGATACCTTACTGCTCCCTGTTTTAGACACTTCCTTTGGGAGGAGTGTGGAGAAAGTAATCAGAAAGAACAAGAAAGCTATGCTTTAGAAGGTGTCAAGAACAGAGACAATTCAGTATAGGGAGAAGTTTAAGATTAAAGCAGGGATTCAGGGCACTCAGGAGACTTTTTGCCTTGATTCTGGCCCTGCTGATGCAGCCTTAGGCAGGACTTAACCTCTCTGAGCCTCAGTTTCTTTCTTTTTTTTCTCTTTTCTTTCTTTCATACTTTTTCCTCTTTTTCTTTTTTTGAGTGGGAGTCTCACTCTGTAGCCCAGGCTGGAGTGCAGTGGCACGCTCACGGCCACCCCCTCAGCCTCCACCTGCTGGGCTCAGTGATCCTTCCGCCTCAGCCTTCCAAGGAGCTGGAACTACAGGCGTGCGCCACCACACGTGGCTATTTTTTTTTTTAAATTGTAGAAATGAGGTCTCGCCAATTGCCCAGGCGGGTCTCAAACCCGTGGGCTCAGGCAATCCTCTCACCTCAGCCTCCCAAAGTGCTGGGACTATAGGCGTGAGCCACTGCGTCTGGCCATCAGTTTCTTCATACGTTAAAAATGTGGGTTTTACATGAGGTGATCACTAAAGTCTCTTCCAGCCCTAAAGTTCTGTGTCTCTAAGTACTAAGAGGGCACCGACAGTACTAAGAGGGCGATGGGTGCGGACCGGCGGTGGCGGACTCTGGCCACCCCTGGAGATGGGTGGATTCAGCGCCATCGGGCCCAGAACTGGGGATGCAGAAGAGGGAGGCGAGTTCAGGGCTCTCTGTCGGTGCTCGCCCGCCCTTGACTGTTGAGCGTCCGGAAGCTGTCCCCCGCACGGGGGGGAAAGCAAAACTGCGCGCCCAGGGAGTGGGACCGTCACTCGCCGGGGCTCGGGTGGCCCTCCAGGCTAGGCTCTCGGGGCGCCGGCGGCACCAGGCTGCCCGCGGTCTCATCGGCCTGAGCG
>NW_007249299.1:171759-172941 GCF_000164805.1 Carlito syrichta | reverse complement strand
CAGGGGCCCTCGGGCGAGGGCTGCGAGGGGCCTGGCTGTGCCCCCGGCGCCGGAGCGGGTGCACTTGGACCTAAGGCTGTGGTTTCTCCCTAGGCTGAGATGGATCTCGAGGCGGCAAGGAACGGGACGGCCCGGCGCCCCGGGAGAGCGGAGGGCGACTTTGAACTGGGCAGCAGCAGGTACCACGCCAGCAGCCACTGGCTTTACCGTTACACGTGAATCCGCAAGGCCGAGTTCAGCCTGGGAAAGAAGTTGGGAGAATCGGCTGATGCCACCCAGAACTGACTGACCTGTGCCATCCAGTGATCACCCAGAGGGACAAATGTATCAGTTTCTGTAGTTTGTCCTCAAGTTGGAGGGCCCTTTGTTTTGGAGGCCTCTTTGAAGGGTCTTGTCTGAAGGTCTGACTTTGGAGCAAAAGTGCTAAGTGGCCTCGAGGAATGTCACTGAGGCTCCTTTTGGAACAGATTCAGGAAGAAAAGGCTGTCCTTAAAGCGCTCCCCTGCCCTTGTGCAGGGATGATTCGATGAATATCTGTATTGTATAACATTCCTTGTATTATCTAACCCTTAAAACGTTCACAAATAACTTTCATAGACATCATCTGCTTTTTCAAGCGTAGAGAGTATCAGGCACCTGCTGTTGATGGTTGTGCTTTTTGCACAAGGGTAGTTAAGCAAAACTCCCTCCCCATCCCGTTGTTTCTCTTCCTCCTTGTCCTGCCCCTCCCCCACCTCCATCGCCAGGCTTGTTCTGTATTTCTCCTTTCTGGGAGATAAGGTGAACGGAAAATATGTGGGGGAGCGGGGGGGGGGGGGACTGAATCATTCTCAAGTCAAAATCTGAAAACAAATATTGGAAATCTATAACCAAACAATTATTTTGGTAGCAAGAAAAGTTGAACTGTATAGGAAGATTCTACAGGGTTCATGGAGAGTGAAACATTGGCTAATTGGGATCACAATTAGGGAAGCATAAGAGAGAGGGTCATCAGGAAAATGGAAGGGGCAATTGTAGATGAAAGGAAAAAGAAGTCTGACAAAATCTCGGGAAGAGGTGTTCAGGGTGTGACTCTATAGGGGTCTCTTTAATAGGGGGAGGGACTCTGTCCCTACCAGAATCTAGGGATGGATGTGGAGTTTTTTAACTGTAAACTGAGTTGTGATGATGAAGGAAAGTCTC
>NW_007249299.1:137207-171739 GCF_000164805.1 Carlito syrichta | reverse complement strand
GAGTAGCCTTACTCTTCTGTAACCTGTATATCCCAGTCCATTTTTGTTCAAGTGTCAGGGGAAAGCCTCAGCTCTTCCTTTGCTTGAGCGTCTTGCTCCCCGGGCTCTGGCTACCGGTTTGGTTCCCAGGCCCCTGTTCACACACTTCACCGGCTTTGGTGGGAGCAGAAGCGCCCCTTCAATGGCGTGTGTCTTTGTTTCCTCTTTCACTGTGGGTATAGTGAATCACGTTTTGCCTTTGGCCTGAAATAGTTTATGAGGCTCTTATGGTGTCTGAGTTCATGCCAGGCGACCGAGAATTAATGGACCTGTGTCATCGAGTGATCACGTAGAGGGGCAAATTTATCAGTTTCTGTAGTTTGTCCTCAAGCTGCAGGGGGCCTGATTAGCTAACTGAAAATATGACTATCTGATGCTGAAACTGAAGCATTATTTTAGTCTTTTAATGTGTTGCTACAGTGAAAGTGCTGTATTCCTTCTAAGTACCAGAATTTATTCGAAGAAAATTTAGTTCTGCCATATAAAATTGGAAAATTGATGGATGGCATTACTTCCAGTAGAAAAATGTTGTTTTCATCAGCTGGCTGTTTAGGCTGGGATTGACTGTGAGTCTATTAATAGAGTGGCATTTCCATGAAGAAGGCTATTTATGTATTGCACTGGCTGAACATTTGATGTGTGTACAAAGGAGCTGTCTCTGCAAAGGTGTAGTAACACCCCAAAAACCAGGGAAATCCTCAGAAGTGAAGTTCACAGTCTTCTGTCGGAAAGAAGAAAATAGCTCAAAAGAGAAATACAGAAAGTTAAGAATAAGATACGACTGTAGGATTACTGAATTCAATGTAATGAGGCCAGCATAAAGGTAATGAGACTGATTTTTATAAAAGCAGACTAAAGATTACACATTTAAAGGAAATAAAGCCTGCTTCAGTTATCTAGACCAAACTGACAGTTATAGGCTTGTTCCAGTCATGTTGCTATTGCCAGTGGCACATTCTTTTGAACACATTTAGTGACAGATATTTGTCTAGTGATTTTAGTAAATACATAATTTGTGATCAAAGCTTATGAGTAAAACTTTATCACCTACCTGGATAAATGCATCTTATACTAAAAAAAGAAAAAAACCCTGCCTCCATGGAGTTTATATTATTGTATGGAGGACAGACAATGAATTCACATACTGAATCAATAAATATAGCTCATGTTAGAAGGTAATAAATGCTATGGAAAAACATTAATCCAGGTTAAGGATCTCAGGAGTGCAAAGGGGAAGTACTTTGCAATTTTAAGTAGGCTGGTTAGGATAGATCTTATTTTGCAGGCAGTTTTTTTTTTTGTTTTTTTTTTGAGTTGGAGTCTCACTCTGTCGCCCAGACTGGAGTGCAGTGGCCGCTCCCAGCCACTGCAGCCTCGACCTGCTGGGCTCCGGCTATCCTTCCACCTCAGCTTTCTGAGTAGCCGGAATTACAGGCATGCGCTACCATGCCCGGCTGGTTTTTTGATTTATTGTAGAGATGAGGTCTCGCCTGCCCAGGCGGGTCTCGAACCCGCGGGCTCAGGCAATCCACTCACCTCAGCCTCCCAAAGGCGCGGGATTACAGGCTGAGCCACTGAGCCCGGCTGCAGGCAGTTTTTGAGCAAAGACTTGTAAGAAATGTGAGGAGAGAGCTGTGTGGATATCTAAGGGGAGAACATTTCTGGCAAAATGAAAGCCCCTGAGTTGAGAACATGTTTGGTGTGTTCATAGAGTAGCAGAGAAGTCAGGGTGGCTAGAGTAGAGCAAGCAGGGGTCGGTCGGAGTTGGAGATGTGGTCAGAGAGGTAATAAGTCAACAGATTGTGTGGGGGTCTTAGAGGCCAACATAAAAGTGTTGGCTTTTACTCTAAGAAAAACGGGATCCAAGTAGGTTTTTGAGCCGAGAAGTAATGTATGACTTGGGTTTTTAAATGATATCCTCTGGCTGCTGGTTGAGAATAGACTGTAGCAGATACAGGTGGAAGTGGACAGATTAGGGAGGAGACTGTCCTATGGGGATAGCAATAAAAGTGGTGAACAGTGGTTGAATTCTAGACATGTTTTGAATGTACAGTCAGCAGGATTTGCTGACACCACTCTCCACAATCCTTCAGAAGGGTCGTCTTTACTGATTTTAGATCAACATTTTTTTTAAAGAAAAATGAGAATTTAATGGAATTGGCAGACATTGTTAGCACATTCATCATCTCTGTGTGAGATCTGCAAGGCAGGTGACCCTTTCTCATGTGTCCATATGTCCTTGTAGTACCTTGGACAGTTACCTTTGCACTTGGCAGACGGCTTGCAATGTTTGTTAAACTGTATACTTTTTGACAATTTGTGAACATCGTTCTTATATTCGAAAGTGTTGTAATAGTTGAATATCACACTACCCAGATTTGTGTTCAGTTGACTGTAAAACATTTTGTAACAGTGTCAAATTCAAACAATTATATTTTTTACAGCAACCAAGACAGGAAAAAAATGAAGAAAGTGAACCTGATTGCACCATTAACACTGGTAAGCTGTGAAATGTTAAATATGAATAATCCTACCTTCCATCCAATTTGGGGTCTTGAATCAATAGCTTTAGAACAAGTATTTGAAGATTGTCCACAGGCAACAATAAATTGACTTTGTTACTTAATCTGTGCATAGTTTGACTTGTTGTAGTCAACGGCCCACATTCTCAAGATGAATGATAAAAGAAGTAAGGACAGGCTGGCTAAGACACGGGACAGAGCTAATTGGTGTATAGGAAAATTTAAAACAGGAACTGTGTTAGCAGCACCATGAAAACTCACCAATTTTAGGAAGAAGCATCTCTGCATTTGCTTCAAGTGTCCCCCCTCTCCATTTAGCTTAAAAACAAGTTTGCATATAAAGAAGATAATCGTTAACTACAGAAATTTTTAAACAATGAAAAAATCTATATTCACATTTGGCTTCCAGAAAAATTGGTTAAATGTAGTGTAACTATTAAAGATTCCAATTATGCTTTTAAAAGTTTCAGTGCTTTTCTGGTATAGGGCAAACCAATATATTTTTGGAAGAAGTCTAATCTGTTTTTCACTCATAATATGCCTCAGAGACACATTACCAAAGAAAGAATATGGCCATTTTTGGTAAATATGATGTGTTTCAAACTATGACAGCCATTGTTTGATAGCAGAGAAGTTAGAATTAAGTGGCATGTTAACTGAAACTTCTAACTTAGTATTTAAATGGATAAAGAGACACCAAAACATTCACACTCATAAACACTGCGTCATACTTCTCATGGAACCACAGGGCCCCTATTCATTTTCTTCCTTCTTATTCTTGTTTTTTTTGTTTAAAAAGTCTTAGTAAGAGTAAACAAATGTTTTAAATTTAGTGCTTTGGAGAATAAGTTGGTTATAAAACTAAATCTGGTTTTAATGTACTTTGAAAAATCTGTCTCTTATAGAAAATAAAATACTATAAACCTTAAAGTGGAAACATCAAAATTTTAATTTCAATTTAAAAGTTTTTGTTTAAATTACATTTAAAATTATTTTTTTAATCTTTGATGCCTTTTTTGAAACAATTCCAAACTTACAGAAATATTGCAAGAATAATACAAGAACTTCCATTTATCCTTTATCAACTTTTAACATTTTGCCACACTTACTTTATCATTATATGCTTCTTAGAAAGACCATATGATTTCTCTATCTATCATCTATCTACCTATTCCATTACCATTTAGGAGTAAGTTGTACATATTATACCCTTTTCCATAATATTTCAGTTTATATGTCTTAAGAACATGAATATGCTCGTAAATATCTTTAGTACAGTTAACAAATTCAGAAAAAATTGACATTAACGGCATACTTTAATCCAGTCAATTTTCAACTTTGTCAATTGTATCTATATCTTTAAAATACCTCTATCACTATTAAATTTAATCTTTATTCCACCTATGAATAGATATTTTTGTCCTGAAAGAAGTTGAAGATAAAATGTGCTCTAACAGTAATTAGAAATACATTTTGTTTTGTTGAAAAATCACTGAAAACAAATCTAGGTTCATTTAGAATGTTGCTGTGAAATTCACCTAATTTTAAATTTAAACTTAGAGGCTGTAAATAGTATTCAATTAATATGAAAGCACTTAACACATTCTTCAGTGTAATGTAATGTCCTCTAAAGAGAATTGACCCTGTGCTTTTAACTGTGGTTGACAGACCCAAGTGCTCTATCACCCTTCCCCAGTAACCAGTAAAAATGAACCTTATGGACACCAGTAGCTTTTGTAGCAATTTTAAGAACCCTTTCCCATTTGGTCTTGATTTTTCCTGCTCCCCTTGTTTTATTCCAAGCTCTACCCAGCTTCTGACCCTTTGTCTCTTTTGGTACTCTTGCTTGTCCTGTGTTTGATGATGGAATTTGATCCATGGCCCCGAGCCCTGATTGAACTTGTGGAACTCTTTGAGAAGGGTTTGTACCCACAACCCCTCCCTACCATGTGCTTCCAACCTCAGACTCATCAGGGCTATTGACCCAATCTGACTCAGCTTCAGTCCTCAAAGACTCCACTCTGCCAAACTTGACTCATCACCCACTTGCCCAACAAACATTCTCTGTCCCCAAACCAGGGTGGCATGGAGGAAACAGGTAGAGTAAAAAGTTTAAAAAGAGGGGACAGAAGCAAGAGATAGAGGGGAAGCTAGAAGAAATGAAAACTTCAGGAAGATGTAGTCTGGAAGACAGAGGTGGAAAGAACTAAGAGAAAGAGAGCCATAGATGAGTCAATCAAAAATAGGAGAAATGGTGAAAAAAATGATGAGCACCAAAAAGACAGTGAGTATCAAAGCCTTTTGAAGTGTTATGACACTAATTGCTGGCTCTTGGGGTTGTATGCTTCACTGTGACAACTGGTATCCTCCTTCCCCTCTATAGGTAGTGCTGAATCCAAGATCCTGGGTGTGGCCGGGGAGGCCTTGTATACCTCTCTCTAATATCATCTCCCACACTTTGTACTATGACCTTTAGGAGTCCCACTACCAGGAATTACCTAAGCACTCCCTGTAGTTTCTAGTCACCTTGCTGTTCTAAGCCTGTACACTCCCTACTTCCTCCATACTCCCCAATTCTTCTCCAGCTAACTCACCCTCATCCTTTAAGAGTCTGCATAAGTATCATCTCCATGAGCGAGACTTCCCTGAAGTACACCTGTAGATACTCCATACTGTTTGTTGCGCTTCACTATTTGCTGCCTTTTAAAAGTTAACTTAAACCCTTTAGAGCCATGGTCCCCAACCTTTTTGGCATCAGGGACCGGTTTTGTGAAAGACAATTTTTCCACGGACAGTGGTAGGGGTCCGGTGGGAATGATTTCGGGATGATTCAAGAACATCACATTTTTGTGCACTTTATTTCTATTATTATTACATTGTAATATATGATGAAACAATTCTACAACTCACCATAATGCAGAATCAGTGAGTGCCCTGAGCTTGTTTCCCTGCAACTGGACAGTCCCATCCGGAGGTGATGAGAGACAGTGACACCCAAAGTGTGTTGCTTATGTCCAGGCTACTCCATAATCTCGTTTTGGTTGCTGTCACTGCAGAAACCCCTGCTTCACAAAGATAGGATGTTGGAAATGGAAGCAGGCTTTTCTGTGCTGATCTGACAGGAGGTAGAGCTCAGGTGGTAACGTGGTGGGGAGCCTTACCACCTGAGCTCCGTGACCCAGGTGTTGCGGACCCCCTGCTTTAAAGGGATCTTATCCTCAAAACTCAGAACATCTATTTTCCTCCTATTTTTGACCTCCCTCTGAGGTGTTTTGACTGATGTTTTCAAGGATGTGAGGGGTGTGCGTGTGTGTGTGTGTGTGTGTGTGTGTGTGTGTGTGTGTGTGTGTGTGTAAACTCAATGTCTACCCCTAGCTGTTCTTAATTCACTACCTCAGGAGCTCTGGGACATCAAACAATATTTCTTAATGGGATCAAACCTTTATCCCTTCTGATTATATTGTAATCATTCACCCAAATCAGATACTAACTAAACAGAACTACGTTGATTTTGTCACAGAATACAAAATAAATGGAATCATGAAATTAATCTGTTAATGAATTGGATTGAAATTCTCCTCCAATACATTCATTTGCAACTATCAAAAAGTACTGACTTTAAATAAAAATATAAAGAACGTATAATTATGGAAAAAGAGAAATTCCATTCCACAGCTAAGTATTATTTTATTTCCTTTTTTTAGTTTCGATACTCTGATTGGCAGGATAAATTGTTTATGTCCCTGGGTACCATCATGGCCATAGCCCATGGATCAGGTCTTCCCCTCATGATGATAGTGTTTGGAGAAATGACTGATAAATTTGTTAATACTGCAGGAAACTTCTCCTTCCCAGGTAAGCATGTCTCTACTTTTTAAAAATTCATAGTGTTCCTCTAACTGGATAAAGGGTTAGGAATTGATTTTTACTACTTATTATCTACTTGTTTAATGATTTGGACATTCAGATAACTCCAGATATCACAGAAGAAGCTAAAATTCTAAAAAAATTCTTCAAACACTCATTTAGGTTTCAAGAAATATATGTATGTTGTTTAACCTTTGATACAGGATAAAGACATAACAAGAAGAGTCTAAACAAAGAAAAGAGGTCACTCTACTTGAAAACAGTGAAACTGTAGCAAAGTATATCTGTGCAGTACCCATTCAATTAGTAATTGCTGAGGAGTTTCAAAATACTTAGGCTAGCATGGTGGTACTTCTTTGTGTGCTCAGCTTGTAGACCTGCTTCTGGGTTTTCTTTTTTATCCCCCTCCTCCTTTTAAAAAATTTATACCCATTTTCTGTCTCTAATATTTGGATCAACCAGATTGATTGGAATTTGATATAACACTTCACTAAAGAGTGAATGGATTCAATAAGAGCATGATGTGCCATGGAACTCACCCAAAGGACTATAGTTACTGAAAAGTCAAAGTTGTCCCATAAATTAATACCATCTATGAGAGTGGCTCCTTACAACAGCATTGGAGTGGTATTACAATGGACATAGTTACTTTCACATCAGCCAAACAACACAGAAGGAAAATTTCCATTATTTCTACGAAGTCTGAAACTCTGTCTTCTAAGAGACCCTGTGGGTTCTCAGCTGGAGAAGACTGAGTGAAGCTTTATTGGTATATAGATGGTAGAATATTTTTTTTTGTATGTTACTTTATTATGTTTTGTATGTTATTTATTAGATGTGGGGTACAAGTGAGGATTAACTACACAAGTAGTCTACATGCAGGTGAAGTCTGGGCTTCTAACTGACCCTCACTTCCCCTGGTAGTGGACCAGGCACTCTTTGTGTTGCTATGTGCCCTCTACCCTCCTCATTCCCTCTCTCCCCTAGCAGTGCCCAGGGACTGCTGATCCATTCTTTGTGCTGTGACTACTGTTCAGGGCCCACTTATGAATAAGAGCATGTGGTATTCAGTTCTTTGTTTCTGTGGTAGTTCACTTAGTATTTTGGTCTCCAACTCCATCCAATTTGCTGCAAAGTCCATGATTTTATTCTTTATTGCTGTGTAATATTCTGTCATGTATATGTCCCACATTTTCTTTATCCAGTCCACTTCCAATAGGCAGTAGGGTTGGTTCCATGTTTTTGCTATTGTGAATAGTGAAGTAATAAGCATGTGCAGGTATGTTTTTTATAGAATGATATATGTTAAACTTCAGGTATTTTCCCAAAGGAGGGATTGCTGGATTGTATGGAAGGTCAATTTTCAGCTCTTTTAGCAGTTACCACACTGCTTTCAATAGAGATTGAGCTAGCTTGCAGTTCTACCAAAATTGTAGAAGCATTCCCTGTTTTCCTCACCCAAACCAGATTCTAATGTTTTTTTGACTTATTAGTGATGGCCATTCTTACTGGAGTTAGGTAGTAGCTCGTTGTAGTTTTGATTTGCATTTCTCTGTTGGCTGAAGGAACAGCATTTCTTCATGTGTCTGTTGGCTGTGTGTATGTCATCCTTTGAGACGTGTCTGTTCATGTCCTTTGCCCATTTTTAATGGGGTTGTTTGGTGTTTTTCTTTCACTTCATTTGAATTCCTTGTAGCTCCTGGATGTTAGGCCTTTGTCAGATGCATAATTTGCAAATATTTTTTCTCATTCTGTGAACTGTCTCTTTACTTTCTTGATGGATCATTTTGCTGTGCAAAGGCTTTTCAGTTTGATGAGGTCCCATTTGTCTAACTTAGCTTTTATAGCATTCATTTTGGGGGACTTGGTCAAGAATTCATTGCCTACTCCAATGTGCATAATGGTGGTTCCTACATTTTCTTCTAGAATTCTTGTAGTTTGAGGTTTTATGTTTAGGTCTTTGATCCATTCTGAGTTGATTTGTATATATGGTGATAGCTAGGGTACAGTTTCATTATTTTGCATGTGGTCAGTTAGTTTTTCTAGCACCGTTTGCTAAATATGGTCTCCTTTCCTCAGTGATTGTTGTTGGGAGCTTTGTTGATAATAAGTTGATTGAGAGACCCTGTTTTGCTTCTTGAATTTCTGTCCTGTTCCATTAGTCCGTGTGCCTATTCTTGTATTAATACCAGACTCTTTTGGTTACTGCAGCCTTGTAATAAAGTTTAAAATCTGGAAGTGTGATACCTCCTGCTTTGTTCCCTTTGCTGAGGATTGTTTTGACTCTTTGTGCTCTTTTCTGTTTCCATATGAACTTCTGTATTGTCATTACCAGGTCTGAGAAAAATGATGTTGGTAATTTAGTGGGTATTGCATTGTATTTGTAGGTTGCCTTGGGTAGGCTGGACATCTTGACAATATTGATTCTTCCAATCCATGAACATGGAACTTTTTTTCCATTTGTTTGTGTCATTTTTTTATTTATTTGAGTAGTGCTTTGTAGTTCTTGTTGTGAAGGTAGTTCACTTCTCTGGTGAGATGAATACCAACGTATTTCATTTTTTGGTGGCTATTGTGAATGGGATTGTGCTTTTTATTTGGTTCTCTGGCTGCTTGTTGCTAGCGTATAGGAATGCAACTGTCATTCGCATGTTGATTTTGTACTCAGACTTTACCCAAGTCATTTATCAGTGCAAGAAGGCTTTTGACAGACTTCCTAGGGTTTTCAAGGTAAAAAATCATGACGGTAGAATATTTTTTAAAAACTGATAAAAGAATGACTATTTTCCTAGCAAAGATACCTGAGAAAAAGTCTACTTTATCATTTACATAGCGTTCAATAAGAGTTTTCAGTGTTCACTGACTCAGAACTACATATTTAGTCACCATTCTAGGGCTTAAGTGTAAATTCCTAAGAAAATATGATTGCTTGGCTAATACAATAGGATATATTTAAATCAATATTGTTAAGTATTAATTTTTTTAGAAATCCAGTAAAAGCATCCTTCGGATATAAAAAAAAAAAGCAGCTTATTTATTTCCAAGTATTATTGTCTATGAAAAGAGTCTCTTTATAGTCAAAATAACAACAATAGTGGTTTTTCATTTTGTTTAGTAAGAGCTAGGTTCTATGCTAAGCACTTTACATACAGTATTTCACTTAACCCTCACAAGAACAATCCTACACAATAGGTACTATTATCCTTTGTGAGGAAACCAAGTTTTGGAGAGGGTAAATAACATATCCATAGTTACATTGCTGATGAGTGTTAGAACAGAATTAAAACCCAGGTCTTTCTGTCATCCAAACCATACTTGTGATCATATACATTAGACTGCTAATATAGAGGACCAGAAAAAAATATGTGCTTGGAAAAGTTTTAAATTGATTGCTTGTGTGTGACTAGTGACTAAAACTGTAACACACCTCTGTAAAGGTAAAATTGTAATAGGATAGAATAGTTTTGTAAAGTCTTTAAGGAAATGGGGAAAGTAAGAAATTTCTATTTGTTTTCCTTTTACTTCTTAGAAGATCTATAGATCTATTCTACATTAATTTTATGTACATATAAAGCAGGATGATGCCCACAGTGGGACATATCAATCAAAAATTGGTTTGTACTCAGAGTTAAAAAATCAGATCAATGGATGACTACATAAGCAAAATAAGATGTGTGTGTGTACACACACACATGAACACACAAAAATGGAGTATTACTCAGCTTTACATGACACATGCTACATCATGGATGAAGCTTAAGGGTATTGTGCTAAATGAAATGAGCCAGTCCAAAAAAAACCACAGAAATATTGTTTGAGTCACTTTTAGAAGGCATCTAGAGTGGTCAAATTCATAGAAATTGCAATGGTAGTTGGCAGGGTGGTGGAGGGGAGGGATGTTTAATGGGTAAAGTTTCAGTTTTACAAGATGAAAATTTTCTGGAGATTGGCTGTACAACAGTGTGAATATTCTTAACACTACTGAACTGTGCACTTAAAAATAGTTAAGATGGCAAATTTTATGTTTCATGTATTTTATCACAATTAAGATTTTTTAAAAAATCAGATTAAAACAATGCAACTCAGCACAGATGATTTCTTTTTAGGACCAATTTTATTAGCTCTGTTTTTGTTTATACTAACACCAGAATAATTCCACAATTTTCTTATTTGGAGAAGTTTGCTTGTTATTTATTTATTTCTAATTATGAAACCGAATGACTTTGAAGCTGGACATGGCAGATGGTGCCACATGCTTTGCCCAGGGACAAATTCAAGAGAGTTACTTACAGACCTGTGGTTGCCAACTTTGTTTCAGTAGCCTCCAAATTATAAACACTCCTGTTTATGACCCTTGGTCGCCAATGGCCACGTGTGCCATTAGACCTGTTGACTGTCTTGGAGGAATTAGAATGGTAACGTTCCTCAAATATTATGAATTTCCAACATCCACTCTTTGGCAGAGCTCTTTGTAAGAATAACACTCTCATACGTCTTTGGAGAAAATGAAATCGTTAAAGATAGTCACTCTAAAACTAGACTGCCTGTTGGTATGTTTAGAGTTTAGCAAAATTTTTGCGAGTTGGGAGCAGATAGTTTTTAAGAGATGTTTATTTAGAGTGTATTCTTTAGACTTGAACAGCTAGGCCTAATGGAAGCCAACTGAGTAGGGAATGTTTGAAGAAAAAAAGGTTTAAATTACAAGAGGGTCTGACAATGACTTATTGTGAACAGAGCCCATCCTTGTCAACAGAATAAAGCTACTCCATGACAGGGTTGTTCCCACACAAAGATTCAGTTGTGTAGAAACTATGCACAAAGCATTCTGCATCCAAAACCTTGATGACAGAGTCATAGAAAACAGTTTTTCTGCAGAGTATCAAGAACTTGATATCTTTTATGCCAAGTCTATGTGACTGTAATAATCTAGAAACTTCTGTGGAGAAATTGCTGCACGCTTCATGTCCTTGCACTGCCTCATGATTTACTTGTTTCTAATTATGAAGCTGAGTGACTTTGGAGCTGGACATGGCAGAAGACAAGGATTTACCCTTCATGGTTGAGGAGGAAAGACATTTTGAACCCCCAAGCAACCTTAATTTTCTGTCTATGGTGTCTAAGGTGCCTGAACAAACACCAGCTCTTTGTTTTGTGCTGAATAGTTCTTTATGATAGAAGAAGTCCAAGGCAGAATCAAGGAAGGCAGACACTGATTTGCCTTGAGACTCAAAAGTGACAATGAGGACTGTGTTTCCCTATCTAACCCTTTATGCATACACTTCTTATTCAGATCCTTTAGCCATTAGCTGTGAGACTGTGGGAAAGTTTTTTCACCTCAATAATCCTTACTGTTCTCATTTTTAAAGGTAATCATAGATTTTCTGATAGAATTAAATGAAACTACTTGTGTAAAATATCTGGAACATAGTAAATGATCAATAAATATTATGGAAAACTAGCTGTGAGAACTTGGAAATGAAACAACCACTCGTTCTTCATCTATAAAATGGATGGATTATATAGTAGCTCACTAAAATAAATAGGCAGGTTCAAGAGTTCTCAGTTTCTTGGTATGGAAGGCACTCAGGCAGACTTGTGTGGGAGGTCTCCATGCTGACATAGTAGAATGAACTGGGGCACTTTTAAAAATGTGATACTAAGCCAGGCTCGGTGGCTCAGCCTGTAATTCCACGCCTTTGGGAGGCTGAGGTGAGTGGATTGCCTGAGCCTGCGGGTTCGAGACCCGCCTGGGCAGCGAGACCTCATCTCTACAATAAATCAAAAAATCAGCCGGGCGTGGTAGCGCATGCCTGTAATTCCGGCTACTCAGAAGGCTGAGGCGGAAGGATCGCCGGAGCCCAGCAGGTCGAGGCTGCGGTGGCCGGAAGCGGCCACTGCACTCCAGTCTGGGCGACAGAGTGAGACTCCAACTCAAAAAAAACCAAAGTGATACTAGCCGGGCTCGGTGGCTCAGCCTGTAATCCCACGCTTTGGGAGGCTGAGGTGGAAGTATCGCCGGAGCCCGCGGGTCCGAGACCCGCCTGGGCAACTTGGTGAGACCTCATCTCTACAATCAATCAAAAAAAAAAACTAACTGGGCATGGTAGCGCGTGCCTGTAGTTCCAGCTACTTGGAAGGCTGAGGTGGAAGGATCGCCGGAGCCCAGCAGGTCGAGGCTGCGGTGGCCAGGAGCGTGCCACTGCACTCCAGTCTGAGAGATAGAGTGAGACTCCAACTCAAAAAAAAAAAAATGTGATACTAGGACTGGGTTCAGTGGCTCAAGACTGTAATCCTAGTGCTTTGGGAGGTCAAAGCAAGAGGACTGCTTGAGACCAGGAGTTTGAGACCAGCCTGGGCAACTTAGCAAGACCCTGTCTCTACAAGTAGACATTTGTTTTTGAATTAACTAATAATGGTGGCATGTGTCTGTAATCCCAGCTACTTGACAGACTGAGGCAGGGGGATTACTTGAGCCCAAGAGTTAAAAGCTGCAGTGAGCTTTGATTCTGTCTCTAGAAGAAAAATAAAAATAAAGTGATGCTTTGGATTCGGATAGATGTTCTGGTTTAATTGGGTTTGAATGGAGCCTGGGCATCCATCTGTGTTTTTTAAGCTCCATGTATGGTCTAAACAGGTAGGCAGCGTTGAGAACTACCCAGCCAAATGACTACTTGGAGGTTGGTCATGAGATTAAAGCAAAATAGGTCGCATCTAACAAGACCAGGTCCAGACCCTTTCCAGATCTGGAATCCCTTGCTCATCAGGAAACACATCAACACACATTTTCTCAGTCAGTGGAAACTCTGAGTTTCCAGGGTCTCTGGTGCTGCCGACTTTACTAATCCAGCACTAGATTCCCATTCGTGGCCTAGAACTCTGAGAAAGGAGCCGGGAAAATCTGGAATGCCCATAGTTTTTATTTCCTGTGCAGGAGAGTCCATTTGAGTTATGATATTCTTATTGAGAGGATTAAGAAGCTCGAGGTAGGTTTGGGAGGAGAGAAAACTTACTTAAGATTTCACCCAATTTCTAAGTACAGGGAATTTAAAAAAACCACAATGATTTTTACAAATACCACAGCTTTAGAATAGTTTGCTGCTAGTTTCAAACACAGTTCCAATTTGCCGTTTGCTAAGAACTCTGGAAGGAAATGAGTACACAGAACTGAACTGATAAGAAGAAAAATAGGGTGTGAATCCTCAAGGGTCTTGTGATGATAAAGAGCTGACTAATAATCAGAAGTGTTTTATGTGAACATCAGTAGAAGTTAAAATCATGAGGAAAAAATTATGCAAGTTGGGACTACCTGCCTATTAAGTGATCCTGAGAGTAGTTTGAGTTTTAAATAAATTTCAACCTTATCTCCCTCTGGAAAAAGATAAGGAAGATACACAGCACCCAGAAAACATGACCCCTGGGCTATTTACACTTGATAAAGAAACAAAGATAGACCAGTTTCTCTCCTAGAACTATGGTAAATGGTAAATACCTACCCTGCTGTTTTCTCAACAATGCTATGAAGATATTTTATCCTATTATTTTGTGAATGCAGTACATATAAGCTGCTTCCTTTTTATTTTTTCATTTGTATTTTTTTTTAAGTAAAAATAAGTCATTAGCACATGAATCAATCAGTATAATAAGGAGTCATGACACAGGCCAAATGACCTGGACTGGTTTTCAGTTCTGCTACTTGCAAGCTGTGTGACCTTGGGTAAGTTGCTTTATTTCTCTGTGCCTCAGTTTCTTCTTCTGTAAAATGGGACTTGGTAAAATAGTCCTGCCTCATAAGGTAATTATATGAGTTAGCATATCTAACATGTTTAGAACAGTGCCTGCCATAAATAAGTGCTCAGTAAATGTTAGCTACTATTAAAACATGAAAATCAGGAAAGGCACATTAACATTTCTATCAAATTAACCCAAATTCATAAATAACATATTTCCTTCCAATTAATACTGCTTTAAAAATACCAGAATATAGAGCTTCTAGTAAACACGATGTGGACTGCAGGATGTTGACTAATTGCCAGTGATCCACTGACTGCCTCTGAGTAACTCAGTTGTCTTCCGTGTCTAATTTTTCCTCCTTTCCAATGGATGTAATTCAGCCTTTCCCTTACTTACATCGTAAAGAGACATGTGAAGAAGAACACACTGTTATAAAAATAAAATTGACAGAGGCAAGTATCTGTAAAGTGCTTTGAGCCACCAAGAGAAAAAAAAGTCCCGTAAATCCTCTGTTTGCTATTTTAATCTTTGTGGCTCCCCGTCTCTTCAACAGCTTCTCTCTATTGCCTTAGGAAGCTGCTTTACTAAAGGCAAGACTGCCAGGATGGGGGAAGCACTTGATGGGGCTTATCTTCCATGTCTGGGCCCTTGATGCCCCATGCCTAAACCCTTGGGCTCTTTACCTGAGTAAAGTGAAAAGAATGCATGTGAGTGTGAAAAGAAAAGAGTGTTTTGTTTGATTTTAGAGTCAGTAGGTCCTTGTGCAGGTTTTTTTTACATGGATATATTCCATAATGGTCGAGTTTGGGCTTCTAGTGTACCAATCACCCAGATAGTGAACATCATACCCAGTAGGTAGTTTTTCAACCCTCAATTCCCTCCCCTTTAGAGTCCCCAGTGTCTATTATTTCCATCTTTATGTCATGCATACCCATTATTTGGCGCCAACTTATAAGTGAGAACATACAGTATTTGATTTTCTGTTTCTGATGTCTTTAGTTAATTCACTAAGGATAATGGTCTCCGGCTCCATCCATGTTGCTGCAAAGGACATGATTTCATTCTTTTTTATGGCTGCGGAGTATTCCATGGTGTGTGTGTGTGTGTGTGTGTGTGTGTGTGTGTGTGTGTGTGTATACCACATTTTCTTTTTTAAAAATTATTATTTATTTATTTATTAATTATAAAGATGTGGGGTACAATTAAGGGTTAGGTATACAAACATTGATTATGCAGGTACCCTTGTTGATGAGGTATACCCCTCCCTCCCCTAGCAGTTTCCCTCAACTACCAATCCAGCCCCCCGTCCCCTGACAGTTTCCCATTACTGCCAAATGCTTTCTTATAGTATTATAATTGTTCAAGGTCCACTTATGAGTGAGAACATATGGTACTCTGTTCTTTGTTTCTGTGATAGATCACTGAGTATGATAGACTCTAAATCCATCCAAGTTGCTGCGAAGTCCATATATTTGTTCTTCTTTATGGCTGCATAATATTCCATTGTGAATAAGTTTTTAAAAATCAAGTCCCATTTTGATGGGCAGCATGGTTGGTTCCATGTTTTTGCTATTGTGAATAGAGCTGCAACAAACATACATGTGCAGCGTATTTTTTATAGAATGATTTGAGCTCCTCTGGGTATATTTCCAATAGGGGATTTGCTGGGTCATATGGAAGGTCAATTTCCAGTTCTTTCAGAAATCACCACACTGTCTTCCAAAGAGGTTGCACTAGTTTGCATTCCCACCAGCAGTGTAGAAGCATTCCTTTTCCTCCACATCCTCGCCAACATTTGTTGTTTTTTGTTTTATTAAACTGATAAGAACAGATACTACACTTGATCTTAGCCAAAAGGCCGAGAAGCAATCTGTTGTTTGTTTTATTAATGATGGCCTTTCTTACTGGGGTTAGGTGGTATCTCAATGTGGTTTTGATTTGCATTTCTCTGATGATGAGTGAGACTGAGCACTTTTTCATGTGTCCGTTGGTTGCCCGTATATCTTCTTCTGCGAAGTGTCTATTCATGTGTTTTGCCCACTTTTTAAAGGGGCTGTTTGTTTTTTTCCTTTCAGTGCATTTTAGTTCCTTGTAGATCCTAGATGTTAGGCCTTTGTCAGATATGCAGTTGGCAAATATTTTTTTCCATTCTGTGGGCTGTCTCCCTGCTCTCTTGGTGGTTTCTTTTGCTTTGCAGAGAAATTCATTAGTTTGATGAGTTCCCACTTTTCTTATTTCTTAAGGTCTTGGCCTTTAGGGTTATAAATAGGAATTGGTTGCCAGTTCCAATTTCCACAAGGGTGTTTCCTGCATTTTCTAAGATTCTTATAGTTTGAAGTTTTACATTTAGGTCTTTGTTCCATTTAGAGTTAATTTTTGTGTATGGTGATAGGTAGGGGTCGTGTTTCAATCTTCTGCATGTGGTCAGCCAGTTTTCCCAGCACCATTTACTGAATAGGCTCTCTTCTCCCCAGTGGTTGTTGTTGGAGGCTTTGTCAAAGAGTAGTTGGTTGAGAAATTGAGGCTTTGCTTCCAGAATCTCTATCCTGTTCCATTGGTCTATGTGCCTGTTCTTGTACCAATATCAGGCTGTTTTGATTACTGTAGCCTTATAGTAAAGTTTGAAGTCTGGAAGTTTGATACTTCCTGCTTTGTTTCTTTTGCTAAGGATTGTTTTGGCTATTTGTTGTTGTTTATGTTTCCATATGAATTTCTGTATTGTCATTTCCAGGTCTGAGAAGAATGATGTTGGTAACTTAATGGGTATTGCATTGAATCTGTAGATTGCCTTTGGTAGGATGGACATTTTAACAATGTTGATTCTTCCTGTCCATGAGCATGGAATATTTTTCCATTTGTTTGTGTCTTCTTGGATTTCTTTGATCAGCGTTTTGTAGTTTTCATTGTAAAGGTCTTTCACTTCTCTGGTTAGGAAGATGCTGAGGCATTTCATTTTTTTTTTTTGTGGCTATTGTGAATGGGATTGTACATTTTATTTGGGTCTCTGCCTGCTTGTTGTTGGTCTATAGGAATGTAACTGTCTTTTGCCCATTTATTTTGTACCCTGAGACTTTGCCAAAGTCCTTTATCAGTGCAAGTGGGTTTTTGACTGATTCTCTTGAATTTTCAAGGTATAGGATCATATCGTCAGCAAAGAGGCATAACTTGACTTCCTCTTTTCCTATTTGGATACCTATGATTTCCTTCTCTTAATTGCCTGAGCTAGGACTTCCAACACAATATTGAACAAGAGGAGTGAGAGTGGGCAGCCTTGTCTTGTTCCAGTTTTCAGGGGAAATGTTTACGGTTTCTGTCCATTTAGCAATATGTTAGCTATAGGTTTATCGTAGGTGGCACTTACTATTTTGAGGTATATTCCCTCTATACCTAGGTGTTTGAGGGTTTTTATCAAGAAAGGATGCTGGATTTTATCAAAGGTTTTTTCTACATCTAATGAGAAAATCATGAGGTTCTTGTTTTTACATCTGTTGATGTATTTAATGACACTTATGGTTTTGAGAATGTTGAACTAGCCCTGTATCCTGGGGATGAAGCCTGCTTGATCATGGTGGATGATTTTTGAGATGTGTTTTTGGATTCGATTTGCTAGAATCTTGTTGAGGATTTTTGCATCTATGTTCATAAGGGATATTGGTCTGTAGTTCTCTTTTTTTGTTGGCTATTTACCTGGTTTGGGCATCAGTGTGATGTTAGCTTCATAAAATGATTTGGGGAGAATTCCATCTTTCTCAATTGCCTGGAATACTTTCAGTAGGATTGGTATCAGCTCCTCCTTGTACACATTGTAGAATTCTCCTGGAAAGCCATCTGGTCCAGAGTTTTTTTGATAGTAGTTTTCGTATGACAGAGTCAATTTCCTGGGTTGTTATTGATCTATTTAGTGTCTCAGTGTCTTCTTGTTTCAACGTGGGGAGGTTGCGTGATATCAGAAAGTTCTCCATTTCATTTGGGTTATCAAGTTTGTTTCCATATAGGTGTACATAGTAATCTCTGATAATCTTTTGTATTTCTTCAGGGTCAGTTGTGATTTGATCTTTTGTATTTCTGATTGTGTTTATTTGGGCTTTTTCTTGGTCATTCTGGCTAGGGGCCCATCAATTGTGTTAATTCTTTCAAAGAACCAGCTTTTTGTTTTGTTGACATTTTCTATATTTTTGTCTTGTGTCCCATATTTGGACTCTTATTTTTGTGATCTGGATTCTTCTGCTAAAGTTGGGGCTTTGGTGGTCTTCTCTTTCCAGCTCCCTTAGGTGATTTGTTAGGCTCTCAACTTCTGATCTTTCTGTTTTCTTTATGTGTACTCATAGAGATATAAATTCCCCTCCGAGAACTGCTTTCAGTATACCACATTTTCTTTATCCAATCAACCATTGATGGACACTTAGGTTGACTTCCTTATTTCTGCTATTATGAATAGTGCTGTGATAAGCATAGTGTGGGTATGTGTTTTTATATAATGATTTATTTTCCTTTGGGTAGTAGTGGGATTGCTGAGTTCAATGATAGTTCTATTTTTAGTCCTTGAGAAATCTCCATAGTGTTTTCCAGAGAGGTTTACTAATTTACATTCCCACCAATAGTATATAAGCATTCCCTTTTCTCCACATTCACACCAACTTCTGTTGTCTTTTGACTTTTTAGTAAAAAAGAATAGTTTTAAAATGAGAATCTTAACTGAACCATCTTTTAGCTTTCATATGTTTAAATTCTTAACAAATTTTTAAAACCTGGCAATGCCTGTTAGTAGTTCAGTTTTTTTTAATGTTTTGTTTTTGTTTTGTTTTATTTAGTGAATTTTTCATTATCCCTGCTAAATCCAGGCAGAATTCTGGAAGAAGAAATGACTAGGTAATTGATATATGTATTTATACCAATACATATCAGTTGTGTGGTGTACTTTTTAAATGTTTCATTTGAAAATAATTTCAGACTACAGAGTAGTAAGAATATACAAAGAGCACCTGTACTCTTCATCCAGCCTCACCCGTGGTTATCATTTTTGCCCCACCCTCAGTTTGAAGTGAGGTATAGACATCCTGGTCCTTTACTGCCATGTGGTTTCTAAGAGTAAGGATACTTTCTTAAATAACCATGGCACAGGTATCAGCTTCAGTAAGTGTAATACTGATACAGTAGTTTATCCGATACACCATCTGTATTCCAATTTTACCCGTTATTGTCATTGGACCAATAATGTTATTTATGGCATTGCCTCCTCCTTTGGTCTTCTCAATAGAAATCTCAAAAGTTTATGACATAATGTTTGATGTTTTCATGTCAATTAATGTTGCTGGAGTGCTGTTTGTATGTTAGAGCAGGCCTGAAAGACTTCTATCTGGAACAGTTTGTAAAATCAGATTGAAAATATATCAGAAAGTATTGAAATGCATTTATTATTTTTAGCGATACTAACTTTCTACTAATTTGGTTAAGCCTTCATTCCAAATTAGTTTGAATTCATGACATTTTATCATTTATTTAAAAACATTTTCAAATTCTGACAGCTAGGTACACTGTTTGGTTCTTTGTATAAAATATATGGAAAAAATTTACACTAAGCACCATTTCACATGTTTAATTTGTTTATTCCTATAGTTGTAATATACACATCATAGTTAGTTTTTTCAGTATGATAAGTTATACAAGTCTAGAATACAATTATGAAAAAGCAGTTAAAGTATATCTAAAAATTATCAATGTCAGTTAAAAATGAATCCTTAACTTTTTTTGCAGTTAACAGCAAAAAATTGCCTACTTTCCTTAACTAATAGGTCAAATTAATAGATTTGCCTTCATAGAAGTCATCTTATAATTTATGAAAGGAGAAAAATTTGAATGTGTATTTGCTACAATATCCTATACA
Source organism: Carlito syrichta (assembly GCF_000164805.1). Taxonomy (NCBI): domain Eukaryota; kingdom Metazoa; phylum Chordata; class Mammalia; order Primates; family Tarsiidae; genus Carlito; species Carlito syrichta. The sequence goes on along the minus strand of NW_007249299.1, from coordinate 151,696 downwards.
GCCTTTGTGATCAGTTTAGTAAACTGGTTAATTCTCAATTCTGAAAATGTCTTCTGATTTTTTAATTGAATAAAAGACAGTGTTTAAAAGAACCTTTCTAATTATTTTCCAGATATGCATATTACTACTCAGGATTAGGTGCTGGAGTTCTTGTTGCTGCCTATATACAAGTTTCATTTTGGACGTTGGCAGCTGGCCGACAGATTAGGAAAATTAGGCAAAAGTTTTTTCATGCTATTCTACGACAGGAAATAGGCTGGTTTGACATCAATGACACAACTGAACTCAATACGCGGCTAACAGAGTAAGTGTATTGTTAATGTAATGTTTTCATAAAGAAATTAACCATCAACCATATGAAAATGTGTCAAGGGAAGATTTTAAATTTTAAAATTTCCAGATGGAGCTTTTTATGTATATCAGAAATAGATCATCTGGCTTATCGTAGATTTCTTGCAACACGTACAACCTATACCACTATGTATTTTCCATATCTGTTAGCTTTCCCCCAGTTATATAGTAGGTTTATTTAAGGGCTGAGCTCACATCTTGTACTTGTTATTTCTCATGGAGCTTACTACTACAGGGCCTGACAAGTGCTAGACCCTCAATAAAGATGGTTGGCTGGATATGGTGGCTCATAACTGTAATCCCAGCACTTTGGGAGGCCAAGATAGGAAGATTGCTTGAGCCCAGGAGTTCGAGACCAGTCTGGACAACATAGTGAGATCGCGTCTCTACAAAATAAATAAATAAACAAATAAATAAATAAATAAATTGGCTGGGTATGGTGGCACACACCTGTAATCCCCACTATTCTGGAGGCTGAGGCAGAAGGATCACCTGAACCCACGAGATTGAGGCTGCAGTGAGCTGTTATCATGCCATTGCACTCTTGCCTGGGCAACAGATGAAGTGAGACCCTGATTTTTTTTTCTAAAATGGTTGAATTAATGAATAAATTATTGAATTGATTCACAAAAAGACTTGCTTTAGTAAGTAATTGTTGATTCTTTGTTTATTCAATAAATATTTGAGGGCCTATTATGTGCTTTAAGCACCATTCTAGGTGCTTGTGATATGTCAGTGAACAAGAAGCAAAGATCCTCTGTCCCATCGGTACTTACATTCCAGTAGGGGGAGATAGACGACAAACTTTTCCTGGCTGGGAGTCCTGGCAAGGGGATAGTGAGCAAATGAAATCAAAGGAGGGAGAACAAGGCATTTGGGGCCTTGTGGGACCCAGTCAAGACTTCAACTTTCACTCTGAGTTAAACGGCAGCCTGCCAGGCAGTTTTTGAGCTGAGGAGTAACATGGTCAGACTTTCATTTTCAAAGGATCACCCTGGCTGCTGTATGGAGAATAGACTGGGTTGAGAATAGGGACAGGGGTAGAAGCAAGGACCTCTTACCTATCCCTTCCCTATAACAGGAAACACAGTAACACTTCCTAATTACTGTTACAATGCCCTTCCTAACTCCTGCTCTTAAACAAATGGATGGGCTTGTGCTCAAAGTGTTAATGCTTCTTTAATAGGATTGACTCTTTTAAGAGTATCAACCTTAATGATACTAACCTCTTAGAAGTATTAACTGCTGGGCATGGTGGCTCATGCCTGTAATCCCAGCACTTTGGGAGGCAGAGGCAAGAAGATCGCCTGAGCCCAGCAGGTCGAGGCTACGGTGGCCGTGAGCGTGCCACTGTACTCAAGCCTAGGCGACAGAGTGAGACTCCAACTCAAAAAAAAAAGAAGTAAATCCTAAATTTCTTCCTTTATGCAGTATTTGTGTAGTATTTAGGTGGGGAAAATGTCATTCAAGAGGCTAAGACTCTGAAAGAGGCTTGTAGTCATGTGAACAAGAGTTACCTGTCTGTGTGTTTGTCGGATGTCTACTTCACCTTTCCAGCTGAAGACCTCCTGCCTGTAACCAATTAGGTGTGATCTTTTTTAGTGACATCTCCAAAATCAGTGAAGGAATTGGTGACAAGGTTGGAATGTTCTTTCAAGCAGTAGCCACGTTTTTTGCAGGATTCATAGTGGGATTCATTAGAGGATGGAAGCTTACCCTTGTGATAATGGCCATCAGCCCTCTCCTGGGACTCTCTGCAGCTGTGTGGGCAAAGGTATGTGAAATCTGGGCATTTTCGTGTGTGATAACTCACATGTGCAGTTATTTTTATGATACAGGAGTCTGGAACATATATTGTATAGATCTGCATTAAATGCCAGCTGAAACCACATCCAGAAACATGCAGTTATGTTTGTGTAGTTATTGTAGTGCTTTAGTAAGAAAATTCATTTTTAATGTGATTCAAAATGTCATAGTTCTTACCTCCATTGCGAGTGTTTTGCACTGCTCTTATATCTTTGGGTAAATCTTTTGGCATAGTAGTTTAAATGACATATAGGATTCCTTATTTAAGGAAACACAATTTAAAAATATAATCGTCCTCTGAATTATTGAATGGATATCAGATCTTTAAATAGAGTTTGAATTTTTTCTATTTATTTTTGTTACCTGTGGTAATTAAATGCACTCTGCCAGTTTTGCCTTGAAATAAAATATATATAACTCACTCTACTTCAGCCAACACTTCAGAGTTGAGAAATTTTATTGGTAATTTTTGCTCATTCTAGGGTTGATGATTTATAGTAAATGACTTGTATCTCTTTTGGGGTTTTTTTGTTTTTGAGTTGGAGGCTCACTCTGTCACCCAGACTGGAGTGCAGTGGCCGCTCCCGGCCACCGCAGCCTCGACCTGCTGGGCTCCGGCAATCCTTCCGCCTCAGCCTTCCAAGTAGCTGGAACTACAGGTGTGCACTACCACACCTGGCTAATTTTTTATTTATTGTAGAGATGAGGTTTCGCCAAGTTGCCCAGAAAGGTCTCGAACCCGTGGGCTCAAGCAATCTACTCACCTCGGCCTCCCAAAGCGCTGGGATTACAGACTGAGCCACTGAGCCCGGCCTCTCTTTTGTTTTGATTCTTCCTTTACTTTTCTCATGAAACATCTTGTTTAGCTCTCTTATTAGCAGAATTATTAATTATTATTAGCAGAATGGCCACGAGTAGGTCTGGAAATATTATTTTTATAGTAATCAAAAATTGTGACACAATAAAGGAAAGAATGGTCAATCCTTTCAAAGCAGTAAAGTTTTATTTTACCTTATAATTGACAGACAAAAACATAGTAGGTGTTTAATTTGACAATATTCCAAATAATACTATTTAGAGAATTATATGCAGATTTCCTTTTTTCCTGACTCCTTTGGGGAGCCTGTTACCAGGGTGGATCAGATTCAGCCTTTGTAGGATGTGGAAGCAGCCATTGGATCTAGTACACCAAGTGTCATTTGCAACATGACTTAAATGTTTGGTAAAGCATAGGGTTTGGGAAGAAAAAGTAGGTTAAAAAGTTGACCAGACTGTCTTTTAACTTTTCTCCCATGTAAAAGTGATGACTTTCTGTTCTGTGCAGATACTCTCAGCATTCAGTGACAAAGAGCTAGCTGCTTACGCAAAAGCAGGTGCCGTGGCGGAAGAGGCTCTGGGGGCCATCAGGACCGTGATAGCTTTTGGAGGCCAGAACAAAGAGCTGGAAAGGTCAGGAAGTTTCCCTGTCTACCAATTCAGAGAATGCACTTTTACATTTTGTTGTTCATTCTTCTGTGGTATGTATTTATTACTTTCTCTTTCCTAATATTAACTCTTTCCCTACAAAGCATAAACACCCTTTCCTGATGGCTGCATCTTAATGCCAGATTCTAAAGCAGGTTCTGAACCTTTTGTGTTCCGTGGGCTCCTGTGGCCATCTGATAACACAAATGGACTCCCTTCTTAGAATAATGTTTTTAAGTGCATAAAACAAAATATGTGGGATTACAAAGGAAATTAATTATATTAAAGAACAGTTATTATTTTTATTTAATTATTTAGTTATTGTACTCCCTTCATGACCATGAACTGGCATGTGGAAGAGAAAAACCTGAGGAAACGTCAGCCTCCCTGGTATAGCCCAGGATTCTCAGTAGGGCTATGTAAGTCCCCCATAGGATGATGCAAGACTTCCCACCCCAGGGTGGCTTTCAACCTCAATGGTCCAGGATAAACCTGGCAAACTTAGCCTCTGGAGACATGTCACGAGTTCATTTTCTATGACCCTGTGCTTGAAACCCTGGACAATTGCTTAAAAAAACAAACAAAAAAAGCTTTATTGAGGTATGATTGACTTATAAATAGCTATGTATACATATTTAACATGTACATGCCAGTGAGTTTAGATATAAGTATGTATCCATGAAAAAGGCTATTCTGCTTTATTTAAATGTAAATAATTACTTATGTTTTCTTGAACAACAATATCCCCTAATAAAGTTGAAGTATGATTCTATGTGAAATTTTTTTTTTTGTGGCTGTTCTGGGACTTATGATAACCACAACTCTGATATAAAAATTATCTGGAAATATTCCAGCATTAAAAACAAAGGTTTCCTAAATCACTTTCATTTTATTTTCTACTTTTCTATTCCTTTATCCCTCTTCAAAGCCAACATGTTTCCAGTTCTCTAACTTCTTCCTTTTTTCTCTCTCACTGCTGTTTCCTGTACACAATAGTCCACACAGACCACACTAACCCTCAGTTGGACCTCAGGATGTCAGTGTAATCAGTGCCGCTCTGTTAGCTCTGGTAAGCGAGCCGCCTAAGTGAAGGTAATTACAGCATCTCTACTGCTGTCACTGGAGCCTTGTGTCACACTGGGGCAGATGTAAGTCTTCCTGACCGTGCCTTGAGGCCCAACCACACAGGAGTGATCACAGCACTGGCCGTGGCACTCTGGCTGTTTCCCCAGAGACGCAGCACCCAAATGAAACTCTGAAGAGTTGGGTGCTTCACATAATTTAAAAGACAAACCTTTTGGTGGTAGAATGTGTTTTTTAAAAAATAATGAATTCTCATGTTTTCCGTGTTTTGGGTAAACTAAAAAAAAAATGGTGGTTTTTTTGGTTGTTGTTGTTCTTGTTATTACAAAGAGAAACACCTTAATTTGTGTGATATTTTCCCCCAAAGTTTCACTGTATTTTTTTTCAATTTTAAGGAGCCCCAATTAAATTTTATACACTCTCTGGATCTAGAATGGAAAAGTAGATTTGATTTAATTTAATGTAAAGAATATTGCCCTAAACAGAAACCTTTTAAACATTTGTTACTTTATATCAAGTTTTAGAAGCTAGTAATATGCATTTGAATTACTATCCAAAAATGACAGTAATAGAATGAGCAAAATTCAGGAAGAGAAAAAATTCTAGCACACTCATCGTGATAGGAATTATCAGATTTGCCACCATGTACCAACCACTGCACTAACTGCTTTCCATAATGATTTACCAACCTCACAATTATCTTCCAATGTAGGCATCATCGACTTCATTTTATAAATGATGAAACTAAATTTTAGAAAAATTTAGTAAGAACTCAGATCCCATAAGTAGTGACCACTTTATAACCTTGTACTTAGCTTGATAAAGATCAGCCTGATCTAAAAAAAAAAAAAAATTCAAGGAGAGATGGTTAGGTTAATATACAGTAACGTAAAATTTCCACTCCTTACCCAATGGGAAATAGAGGAGGATTTTCTTTTCTCCAGAGAAGAGTCATTGACCCAAGTTAAGAATCTAACTGTTTAAGAGTTCTAATAGTATTTACAACTAGTTCTTGGTTAGCTAGGTTCCTCTCCTTCCCTCTTAACCCTGACTTGTGATGCTGGCCATGAATGTGATGGAAAAGCTCTTCCTTATCCCAGGGGTGAGAGTTCAATTCTGGAACAGCCACAGGCATGTTGGTTGGTTTGGTAGGGACCAAGGAAGATGGGTCCAGGCCAGTAAAGAGAAGGCTTGGGTCTGTTCTAGAACTGGCTGATCTGAATGGAGTCAGTTTCCAGAAAGCTGGGTTTCACCATGGGTTATTACCTTGATGGTTTTGTTACCTAAACCTCCAACTCTGTAAGAGGTGAGAGTGGCTCAGATTCTGAACTGTTATTCTTGATTCTAATGTTTCTCTTCTCATTTTTTGGTAGATATCAGAAACATTTAGAAAATGCAAAAAAGATTGGAATTAAAAAAGCTATTTCGGCAAACATTTCCATGGGCATTGCCTTCCTGTTAATATACGCATCATATGCACTGGCCTTCTGGTATGGCTCCACTCTAGTTATATCAAAAGAATATACTATCGGAAATGCAATGACAGTAAGTAGCTTTCCTAATGTTTATGAAGAATCTGAAAATATAATTTCTCCATTGACCTTTTTTCTTTCATATTCATCCCTTTTGAAGGATGAGCATCATTGTAGACTTTTGTCTCTGATGAATTTTTGCTCTGTCCTGTGGGCAAAGTTGGTTACCTGGGATATAATTACGAGTGAGGACAAGAAAAAACATGTAGTTAAACCATTTGAGGAACATGTACAACATATAAAATGGAATGAACAAACACGGATGAACAAACATGGATTGAAGCCATCCTCATTCTACTGTCAAGTTTCATTACATAAGACAGTAAATATGGGCAACCCTCCTTCGGGTTCCCTCCCACTCTGGGAGCTTTTCTGTTTTCTTAATAAACTGCTTTCTCAAAAAAAAATATTATTAGTATAGATAGGTCATTGTACAAGATACTTTTAAATTTACATCATTTAAAACATCAGCTATCTAAGACACAAGAGAAATTGTGTTAGTTTTTCTTTATGAAAATGACAATATTTTCACTTTATGATTATAAAAATAATATATACTAACTCTACAAAGGATGAGATACAGAATTTTTCAAATTAAAATTACTTCTTATTATTTTTTGAGCCAGAGTCTCACTCTGTTGCCCAGGCTGGAGTGCAGTGGCATACTCATGGCACAACTTTGACGTACTGGGCTCAGGCTATCCTTCCGACTCAGCCTTCCAAGTAGCTGGAACTACAGGTGTATGCCACCATGCCTGGCTAATTTTTAAAATTTATTGTAGAGACTTCTTACCAAGTTGTCCAGGCTGGTCTTGAACCCCTGGGCTCAGGCAGTCATCTTGCCTCGGCCTCGCAAAGTACTGGGATTACATATGTGAGCCACTGTTCCTGGCCAAATTATTTATAATCTACTAATTTATATACACTTGATGATAATTTTTGGTGTATGTCTTCCATATCATTTTCTATATACACATATACTTTTTTACTTCAAAACTGGGATCATATTATATATATCTTTTTGCAACCTTTTAAAATAAACTAGTAATATTTTATAACCACTTTTCCATATCAGTGACAATCAGAACAACATGTAACCATTTAAATAACATACATCTTCCTATCTTTCTAAACAGAGTATGCTTAATATAATTTGGCCCTTTGATGATGACTTAGGCTCATTATGATGGTTAATATTTTCAGAATGCTTTATTCACTGCTATCTTCAGATTTTACTGTGCAATTGAGGGTGTTTGGCTGAATCTGTTATTGCTGAGTCTATTTTTTCTCACTTCCATCTTTTTGTCAGTTTGGAAGCTTGCCACCTTTCTTCACTTCCTCATTTGCTCTTGATGTTTTATGAGAAGGGAGGTTGAACCCTGACTTTGTCATTCAGTTTTTGTGATGAGTTTGTCCTCTCTGGCTTTAGTCTCCTCATTTGTTATATGTGGACAAGGATATCTACCCTGTGGGCCAAGAGTGCTATCCCTGATGGAGGGAACCCAAACAAAGCCCTGGGCATAAAGGGCAGGGGTTCTAGTGCATTCACTTTTTACATCTATTTTGGTCAATACGTTTTTTTCTTCCTGGTTTTTATCGATACTGCACGCAGTGGGTGGATATTTGTCTAGTATTTGAGTCTGGGTACATGAAGTGTTACTGTCTTGAGAAAAGCCAAACTATATGTAGAAGTTTTGCCAGGCCCTGAGAAAAAATGCTATCCCTGATGGAGAAAAAGGAGTAATTTCATTTATGTTTTCCTCCATTAAGTTATGCTATTAATCTGGGTTCCTGAAGTTATATTCTAGTGTTGTCTATATAAGATCATATTCCTAGTGAAAAAAAATATGTAGGGAATTGTGTTTTTTGTGTGCTATAGCAGGGGTCCCCAACCCTGGGCTAAGGACCAGTACTTGTCCGGTCTGTGGCTTGTTGGGAATCGGACCACAGAGAAGGAGGTGAGCAGCAGCTGAGCAGAGCTCCACTTTCTGTCAGATCAGCAGCAGCATTAGGTTTTCATAGGCATATTGACCTTATTCTGATCTGCACACGCGAGGGACCTGGTTTGCATGCTCCTTATGAGAATGCCTGATTATCTGAAGTGGAGCTGAGGTGATGATGCCAGCACTGGGGTGCTGCTGCTAATACAGACTAACATTAGCCTTGAGGTTCGACTGTACCTCCCTTCCCTCCTACCCCCATCTGTAGAAAAATTGCCCTCCACAAAACCAAGTCTCTGATGCCAAAAATGTCGGGGACTGCTGTGCTATATAGCACAGAATAACCATGTAAAGGTATCATTAACCAGTACATACGTGAATGGTTTAGTGTTTTATAATGTACAAACTGTTATTTTTTTGTTATGATATATATGCTTTTTTAAAGAAAAATTTTCCATGGGCTAGAATATACCATGTTTCATACTGAACATTCTGTGTTATTCCATGCATAGTTAGATAAAATCATACAGGACAGAATAATAACACTGATGGAAAATGTTTCTCTCTGGTGGCATTAGCTTCAGAGTAAACAAAATAGGTTTGAAAAAGTTTTCCAACACTATATGTTCAGGAGAGGAGCAACAGATATGGGGACCCCAAAAAACCCAGAATTATTTTTTAGACGATGGGTCCCTTGTAGTACAGGCTTCCCCCACTGGGTAAGTGTTCTGAAGACCCATTGGCATCAGTGTACCAGCTAGTGTTGTGAGAGGCTGCGTTCAGCTTCAGTGAAAAAAAATTTTTTTGAGACTCTTTTGACCTGTTTGCCCATTTCATGATGGATGATTTATGAGCGCACCTGCCCCACATCGTGCTGTGTTCAGCAGTTTTTGACCAAAAATGGCATGACCCCTGTGCCCCACCCACCCTCTTCACCTGATCTTGTCCTGAGTAACTTTTTTTGTTTTCTTGGATGAAAAAAGTCCTCAAAGGGAAACATTTTGCTGATGTGGCAGAAGTGCAACAAAAAACGGCAGAAGTACTAAATGGCATCGAAATTGACAAGTTCAAAAACTGTGTTAAGTAGTGGAAAAAGCATCTCGATAGGTGTATTTTATCAAATGGAGAGTACTTTGAAGGTGACTGAAGTTAAAAAAATGAGTTTAATAATGAATACATAATGTTTTATAAATAAATTCCATTTGGGGGGAGTCCCCTCAGAGTTTGGCAAAGTAGAAAAATTATTTTTGAGGTTGAAAGAACCTATTTTAGGCAATTAAATACTACATTAACCAAGTAAATGTTGCTCTTTTGCAAAAAAAAAAAATTTTTTTGAGAATGAACCTAAATTCAATCCTTAACATAGTATGTTTGAAATCTTCTACACATTTTAGGTAATAATGAATGCCAGAATGTGACTTTTCCTCATGTTTTTTTGCTCAGGTCTTTTTTTCAATCCTAATCGGAGCGTTCAGTGTTGGTCAGGCTGCCCCATGTATTGATGCTTTTGCCAATGCCAGAGGAGCAGCATATGTGATCTTTGATATTATTGATAATGTAAGTCCTTTGTTATTTTAACGCCAAAAATGTCTTTGAGGCTTGGATAAGTAAATCTGGCTTTAAGTTATGCGTTTTTGAATAAACTATATTGAATAAGTTATACTGACTACAGTGAAACTTAATTATATGAAATTAATTACCTCCTCTTAGTAATAAATGAAATGCCTCTGATATTTCTAGGAGTTTTTCTTTAAATAATATAAACCAATGATCTCATTTTGGAAAAGTACATCTACACTAGTATACTGTTATTACATTGCAAAGCAAAGAGTTTTTTCTTCCTAATTTTTCTCTTTTTTTCTTTCATGTTGTTGCCAGACTGAGAATATTATGATTCCTATATACAATAGGGGGGTAGATAAATTATTGGGGGGACCAAAATTGACAGTATGTTTTTCTGTGAGTTCCCTCCAAAAAATTTTCATTGCACTTTGATATGATTTTCAGTGAACTATATTGAATAAGTTGAATTGACCACAGTGAAGAGAAAATAGTTTTGACATAAAATATGTCACTGCAGTTATACATATAAAATGGAAATTTGATAATTTAATCCAAATAACTTCTCCTTTTTCACTGAAGGTCAAGAGGTCATGAGAAAATTGTTTGACTTTCAAATATACTGAAAGTTTATATAGTTCCTAAATATCTTTGCTATAATCATTCAGTCAGTCTTCTTAAACCAATTCATTACATTTAGTATTTAAGGATAACTAATTTTCACTAAATGCTGAAAAACTTGGTTATATCAATTATAGAATATTTTTGTTATTAGAGTTATATAAATATGCACATCTGACAATTTAGAAAATGTATGAGGCTACGCCAAAAAGTTAAAGTGAAATATCATATGAAATGAAATGGATATCTCTTATGTACTTTTCAGGAGAAATCTGTTTTCTGAAAAGGAATGTTTTCTTAAACATCTCATATACAATATACACACAGTCTTCACCTTGGACTTTGTCTATTTTTGGAATTTGCTGAATAATATTCCTTAAAAATGCAATTGTTTGTCCTATGATGGAATAGTCATTAAATTTTGTTTTATTTAGAATCCTAAAATTGACAGTTTTTCAGAGAGAGGACACAAACCAGACAGTATCAAAGGAGATTTGGAGTTCAATGATGTTCATTTTTCTTATCCTTCTCGAACTAATGTCAAGGTACTGTAAGTAATATTCATAGGAACTCCTAACTCAGATTGATTATTTAAGCATCTTAAAGAATAAATTCTCTATAATGTTGATGCTTTTCCCTCTGGGAGTTACTTTCCCTTATTTGATACATTTTTTTTCAAATTTCAAATTGAATTAAATTGAATTAGTTCCTTTTTAGGGCTTTATTGTGGAGTGCATTCTTTTTCTTTTTTCCCTCACAGATCTTGAAGGGCCTCAACTTCAAGGTGCAGAGTGGGCAGACGGTGGCCCTGGTTGGGAGCAGTGGCTGTGGGAAGAGCACGACGGTCCAGCTGATACAGAGGCTCTATGACCCTGATGAGGGTACGGTAAGTGGGAAGAACCAAGTTCTCAACCGCAGGAAGCTGGATACAAACTGGCCCTTAGAAGTTGATTTTTTAGTGACAAATTTGCATGTGTATCCAGTTTTGGTAAAGAGACTACAGGACTGCAATGTATGTGGATAATGAGTTCATACTCTTGGGCTGGTTTAACAAATGTTGTCAATAAAAGCCACAGAAGCCAGACAGTGCTCTCCTCTGTTCCAACTAAGCTTTTCATATCCTACTACGTCACTGGAACACAATCATCCAAACCATCAAGAGGATTACTTACAATGTTTTATTGGGTTTGGCAAAACATATTCCAGGTAGCAAATTTTGACAACAATTGTTGACAATTCAGGTCACCAGATATCTAAGGACAATTAAATACATCAAAGACAATTGAGTTTTCTTAAATTTTTGAATATCCACAGGAGAAAGTGGGCTCGTCTCTTAAACTTAAATCTCTTAAGAAACTTCTAGAAACATGAGAGATGGTACTAGCCTAGGGTATTTTTTTTTCCAATTTAAAATTTTGTTGTAAATTTAAACTTCTGGAAAATTGCAAACAGAAAACTCACATATACCCTTCACCCAAATTTATTGATTGTTTATATTTTGACGTACTTGCTTTATTATTTTATCTTTCTGTCTCTCTCTGTGCTTATATGTATTATATATACACTTACGCTTCAGAATATATTTCCTAAGAAGGACATTCTCTTATATAACCACAAAACAATTACCAAAATCAGTAAATTTAACTTGAGTGAAATACTAGTCCACAGGGTATATTCAAAATTCCTTCAGTTGTACCAACTGCATTTAGGGTATTTCATTTATCTGATATTAAAATTCAATAATTGTGAAAACAGAAGATTAGAAGTAAAAAGAAAAAGAAAGTAAAAAGGTACTGGGATAGAACAGCGATCTCAGGAATGAGTACAGAATTTTCCACAATACATGAAAATATTTATTTAACTTAATAAAACTAATAAATATTCTTGGAAAAAATATGATATTACTATGGAGGAAACTAGGCCTATCCTCATTGACTAAAGTAAACTCTAGATTGGTTCAAGTGTAAATTTTTTTTATTTTTAAAAAAGAACTCTTGATAAAAAGATGCCAAACTCTGTAAAATGTTTTAAGGTAGTTTATTCTGAACCAACTTGCAAACCTAGGCCCGGGAACACTCATCCTCAGGAGGTCCTAAGAAAATGTACCCACCTTGGTTGAGTGGTGACTTGGTTATATACATTTTAGGAAGGCAGAAGTTAAACAAACTGTAGATCAATACATGTGATATTTTCATTGGTTTGAACCAGAAAGGAGAGGGGCTTGCAGTTCATAGGTAGAGTCAAAGACTTTTTGACTGGTAATTTGTGGTTCCTTTCTAAGGAATTTGGGAAATCAGCAGAGGAGATGTCTTTTTGAGATCAGAGACAGAAAACTTCAGGTTTGTTATGCAGATGAAGTCTTACATGTGGCAGACTTCAGAGAGGATAAATAAATGTCTTACAGACGGCTCGGTGGCTCAGCCTGTAATCCCACGCTTTGGGAGGCCGAGGTGAGTGAATTGCCTGAGCCCGCGGGTTCAAGACCCGCGTGGGCAACTTGGCGAGCCCTCATCTCTACAATAAATAAAAAAAATTAGCCAGACGTGATAGCGCGCACCTGTAGTTCTAGCTACTTGGAAGGCTGAGGCAGAAGGATTGCCCAAGTCCAGCAGTTCGAGGCTGCTGTGGCCAGGAGCATGCCACTGCACTCCAGTCTGGGAGACAGAGTGAGACTCCAACTCAAAATATAATAATAAAAATAAATAAATAAATATCTTACAAGGTTCCCTTAATATGGGAGATCCCAAGAGACCACTTTGCAGGACCATAAAATACTTTGATTTCTTTCTTTATTATGTGACGTTATGCCAGATTTAGGCTGGAAAACAAACTTTAGTATATAGAGTAATAAGGTAATAAAACCCTGTTTGGTGACTCCTTGACGGGCAGTGACTCCTCAAGCCTCTTAGTTAGGAATTTGGATAAGAGCAAAAAGGTCAGATTTAATCCTCAGAGCCTAGGAAAAAACAAATCATTGAGGATAAGTGATGTAAAATATCTTTATTATTATTATTGGAGTAATATATTTTTTAAGGAAAATATATGTCAGTAGAAAAAAGGTCTTCAGAAATTCAATAGTTTAGAGATATTTGCTGTTCACATCATAATTTAACAATTTTCTTACCACTGAAATAATAGAAGAAATGTCCAGTAGTATAGTTGATTAGGTCAGTTTTTTCTTAAGCCTATAATGAAAAATCGATAAAACTATGACAAAATAAATAAATAAATTGGAGCAAAAGATTTATGATGTATAGGAATAAGTATTACATTTAATATTTAAGAAATTAATATGAATCTATGATGGCAATCCTGCTCTTACGGGCTATGAACACGTCTCTTTCAAGAATAAATACAGATTTATAAAAAGTTTTAAGAAATTATCAGCTTCACTTGTAAGTATATGCAAATTTTTTTTTTTGAGTTGGAATCTAACTCTGTCACCCAGACCGGAATGCAGTGGCACTCTCCTGGCCACTGCAGCCTCCGGCGACCCTTCTGCCTCAGCCTTCCAAGTAGATGGGACTACGCCCAGCTAGTTTTTGATTTATTGTAGAGACGAAGTCTCGCCACATTGCCCAGGTGGGTCTTGAACCCATGGGCTCAGGCAGTTCACTCACCTTGGCCTCCCAAAGTGCTGAGATTACAGGCTGAGCCACTGAGCCCAGCTAAGTATATACAATTGAAAGCAGGTATAAATGGCCAGGCATCATGGCTCATGCCTGTAATTCCAACCCTTAGGGAGGCCAAGTTGGGAGGATCATTTCAGGTCAGGAGTTTGAGATCAGCTCAGGCAGGATGGTGAGATGCGGGGGCCAGCCCCTGCAACTTTTGAGGGTCCCTGGAAAGAGGTGGTGGCGTCGGCGAATCTGTAGGGATAGATATTAAAAGAAAGAAAGAGACTAGACTGTCTAGTGCAGAAGCCATTTAATGGGACAAACCATAAGCCTTTTATCCTAAATTTTCACAGGTTAAATCACAAGACTTTCACGTAAACACAAAGCCAGGTGGGTGAGGGGTGTCCCCAATCTACCAGGTGTTTCCTCAGGCATGAGGAAGGACAATCCCAATTAAATCACAAGACATTTACATGAACACAAAGCCAGGTGGGTGAGGGGCATCCCCCACCCAC
>NW_007249299.1:127748-137187 GCF_000164805.1 Carlito syrichta | reverse complement strand
TTCTAACATCATAATATTCTAATAATCAATAACTTTTAAAACTTATGCATACACAACACCTAATGACTAACTTAAATCCTAATTCCTTTCTATTTCTACACTAATTCTACCTACACTATATAGAAACTCTTAATTATAACCCAAACCAGTTCCTAAAGAATGTGGCCCAGTCAAAAGATCATGCTGGGCCATTTCTAGGAACAATTGACTACAATCTCTTAACAAAATGGCTGTTCTAGAATCCTATATATCTATTTTAATTCTATAAAAGTTTATAATTCCTAATTCTAATATATAAAGCTGATCATCAGCAACAAAACTTTCAAAAATAAAACCCAAATATAAACTGTAAATTGTATTAAAGCAGAAACCACAAATGTAGAAAATGGAAACAATGAAATTTCTAAAGTTAGCTGTATTCTTACTAAACCTCAAAATATCATGTTTGATCATGCTTGAACTAACATAATTCACTGACATAGTATAACCTATTCTACAATACTTTCTATGAATAAAATAAATTCAATTTCTATAATAAGTAGAAAAACCCTACACCAACTGTAGCTAAAACCAGTCTAAAAGAATGCAGCCCAGTCCAAAGTACGCGCTGGGCCCTCAGGAATGTGGCCCAGCCCAAAGTTTGTGCTGAACCATTTCGGGTAACTCTAGATAATCATCTATACCATCTAAAGCTGAAAACAGCTCTCCATATGTATATACTAATTCTACAAATATACTTTTAAGTCTTATAAAGAAACTTGTACTGTATTAAAGGCTCCCAAATGTGACCTGAGTTTAAATTATATCTAATACCTAAGCTGAAACCACAGTTCATGGAAAACAGGAACAGTGCGTTTCTAGAGTGAGCCATGCCTGTCACAGTCACAGAGCCTTCAGCTTAGGTCAGCAGGGTTCCTTTTGGCTAAGTGTGAAGGGGAGGAGGGAATGGGGTCAACTGCTCTCGAATGCATCCTAGTGGTCTCGGGGTCCACGGCCCTCCCTGATCCCTAATGCTCAGTGGGCCTCCGTGGCTGGCTCCCTACAGTGAGACCCTGTCTCTACAAAAAAATTTTTTTAATTACGTGGGCATGATGATACGGGCTTGTAGTTCTAGTAACTGGGGAGGTCGAGGTGGGAGGACTACTTGAGCCCAGCAGGTTGAGGCTACAGTGAGCTGTGATCATACCACTGCACTCCAGCCTGGGTGACAGAGTGAGACCCTGTCTCAAAAAAAGAAAAAAACAGATACAAACTATCACCTCACACCTATTAATTAGAAATAAAAAATTAAATAGATAAAACCCAGTGCTAGTAAATTACAATGAAACAGATATATTTATGTATCCCTACTGACATTGTAAGTCAGTAAAATATTTTTTAAAAATTGTTTATTCAGCAAGCAGTAAATGCCCAGCAAATATCAGTCATTATACATGTAAGCGATTGTTATCAAAGGAGAAATAAATCACACCTTTCAACTTGGTAATTCTCTACTTTTACAATGGTCTTTGAAGGAAGCAAAATGTCCAAGAGTTGGGAAATAAAATTAATCATGGTATGTTAAATATAGTAAAACACCATATGTCATCAAAATAATATGCAGACTAGGTAGGTAAGTGGATAATTTTATTTAAATTTAATATTGGCAGGTAAACATAATGGCATACCAAAAGCAAAACCTAAAATAGTTTATGGAGAATAATTATCCATGAAAAAACTGTATGTAAGAAAATAAATATCAGAAGAGAGCATAAACTTTTTATTTTTATTCTCACATATTGCTATTTATTTCTAATTGTCATTTATAAGTGCTAAAATAAGTTAAATATTAGCTAAAACTTTTTCATAACAAATTGAGTCCCAATACTTTAGATATCAGATGGTTTAAAATATTTAATAGGAAATATTTTCTTCCTTTTAGATTAACATTGATGGGCAGGATATTAGGACTTTTAATGTGAGATATCTGAGGGAAATAATTGGAGTGGTGAGTCAAGAGCCGGTGCTATTTTCTACCACAATTGCTGAAAATATTCGTTATGGCCGTGGAAATGTAACCATGGATGAGATAAAGAAAGCTGTCAAAGAGGCCAACGCCTATGAGTTTATCATGAAATTGCCACAGGTAAAGCCTCTGATAATGCAGTTGCACTTGAAATTAGAATTTCACCTCATGAGGCTGAGTTTTTTCTTCAAAAGTTAACAGTGTTTGAGATGCAAGGTTGTCCAACTTTACTCGGTAAGTCCCTTAAATTCTTCAATCAGGGATTTAAGGAGGATAGCCTGGCACATGAATAACATGACATTTTCTACATGATATGACAGTAGTTTTTAAAAATAATTCAGTATTCATTTGTTTTATTATAATTTATGATATATTTCAGTAGTCCATTTAAAGTTGACTTCCTTGCCCTTTTAATGTAAAATACTTCAAGAACTCTTCCATCTTTTCTGTTGTAGAAATTTGACACTCTGGTTGGAGAGAGAGGAGCCCAGCTGAGTGGCGGACAGAAACAGAGAATTGCCATCGCTCGAGCCCTGGTTCGCAATCCCAAGATCCTCCTGCTGGACGAGGCCACGTCAGCCTTGGACTCAGAAAGTGAAGCTGAGGTACAAGCAGCTCTAGATAAGGTCAGTAGACCCTGAACATCTGAATGAACAGAAAGTTGAAACTTTACTGAAAATTTTTGCCAGTGCTTTACGAGGCTGGAGTAAGAAACATAAACATAAAGGCAAGTGAAGCTATCTCACAGAGCATATTGTTTTCCTCTTTCTGTCAGGTTCTGTTATCTTCAGAGAGACAGGTCAATGATCCTGGCTTGCTTTGACTATGATGCAACGAGCCCAGACCCAGGCCTGTGCAATGAGCCGTTAGGCTTTGTTTTTCTCTTGTACATAGGCTATTGCATTGATCAAAAGTAACTGTGTTAAAAATATACAAAAACAAAATCTGGTTACTTAGACACTGATCCAGCTGAAAAATAATTCAACATACCCTGTTTTGTAGGCAGTAACATCATCTTTATTCATTAAGGTGATCAGATGTTTTTCTGGAAACAAAGTTCAACTTGTATATTTGTTTAAGCATATAAATAAGCAACATGTCTCAAATATGCAGAACTCCTGTGTCTGACTCAGACATTTCTAAGTCTTTCACCAGCATCTTTACTAAGCTGAAATGTCATAGGAAAAAACTTATCTTGGTGTACTTTTGGGGTTAATGCTGATGTCATCTGTAATAACAATACGATATATACAAGAGTCAGATGACACTATAGAAATGAGGGTCAAATGCATAAATATCGCAAATATATTTGATTTGAGAAAGTTTAGCAGTAAAATGTGCAAGTTCTTTAACAAATTCTGCCCAAACTACCTCTAACAATTTTACACTTAACCTTAGCCAAAAGGCTAAGAAGAAATATCTTTTACAATTTTAGGGACAAGCTATATGAACCTTATTTTCTCAGAAAAATTTATATGTGAATTCTAAGTAAACACAAATGAGTTGTATGCCATAAACTGTATTTAATCAATGTTTCCCGGTTTATCAGGTTAATATTTTGGCTCATTTTTTTTTTTTTTTTTGAGTTGGAGTCTCACTCTGTTGCCCAGACTGGAGTGCAGTGGCCGCTCCCAGCCACCGCAGCCTCAACCTACTGGGCTCTGGCGATCTTTCCGCCTCAGCCTTCCGAGTAGCTGGAATTACAGGCATGCACTACCACGCCCTGCTGATTTTTTGATTTATTGTAGAGATGAGGTCTCGCTGCCCAGGCGGGTCTCAAACCTGCGGGCTCAGGCAATCCACTCACCTCAGCCTCCCAAAGGCGCAGGATTACAGGCTGAGCCACCGAGCCCGGCTAAGCTCATTTTATATAATGTAATTTAATACTGAGACAATAATAATTATTTCTCCCAAATTCCTACTCTGAATTATATTGCCTTCATGTATATTAAGTAATAATATTCTTTTTTTTTTGAGTTGGAGTCTCACTCTGTCGCCCAGACTGGAGTGCAGTGGTCGCTCCCAGCCACCGCAGCCTCACTTGTGGGCTCTGGTGATCCTTCCGCCTCAACCTTCTGAGTAGCTGGAATTATAGGCATGCGCTACCACACCTGGCTGATTTTTTATTTATTTCAGAGATGAGGTCTCACTGCCCAAGCGGGGCTCGAATCCGCGGACTCAGGCAATCCACTCACCTCAGCCTCCCAAAGGCGGGGGATTACAGGCTGAGCCACTGAGCCCGGCTAGTAATAATATTCTTTAACTAAAATATAATACATGTGAGACTGATAGGTAGTTGACTAATCAGAAGTGACTTAAGACAGAAAATCGTAAAAACAGAACATGATAAATTAAAACATTAATTTCAACTTAAAATATAAAAATAGACATTCATGTATTGACATAAACATTTTAGGGTAAAGTCAGATAGAATAAAAGAGCTGCTTAGTAAAAAATTAAAAGTTCCCATTCAGCCCTGGAGTCCTGGTTCCAATCTTTTCTTGGGTACAGATGTTCTTGGGTACAGATACATTATTAGCTATTGCTATGCTAAATTAACTGGATTATTAGAGATGTTTCTCATGATATGATGTCTATCAGAAAAATTGTAACCTTGAAAGTCTTCATTCATATTTGGACAAGAAATTTCTCTCAATTTTAGCAGTTTCTTTGTGTTCTGTAGGATCATGTCACACGCCTCAGATGATAACTTTTTACATATCTACTTTAAAAATAGCTCACAATGCTGGGCTTGGTGGCTCAGCCTGTAATCCCAGCACTTTGGGAGGCCAAGGTGAGTGGATTGCCTGGGCAACTTGGCAAGACCTCATCTCTACAATAAATCAAAAATGGCCGGACGTGGTAGTGCGCCCCTGTGGTTCCAGCTACTTGGAAGGCTGAGGCGGAGGGATCACAGGTTGAGGCTGCAGTGACCAGGAGCGGCCACTGCTCTCCAGTTTGGGTGACAGAGTGAGACTCCAACTCAAAAAAGAAAAAAATTAGCTAACAAATCACTCATTATTTTCTAAAGTCCCCAAGAAAAACCATTATTGCAACATAACAAATCACCTTGAATTCAGACTTGAAACAATTCTGTGTGTTAGCTGAGTGAATCCTCTACTGTTATTACGGGAGCTCATTCAGTTGAAAGGTTGATTTACCTAGAATGGTTGTGATGGCCTCACTCACGTGCTGGCTGTTGGCTGGGAATCTCAGTTCTTCTCCATGTGGCTTCTCACACTCATGTTCATACAGTAGGCTCACATGTCTTCTTTACATGGAGGTTTCAGGGCAGTGTACCCAGAGGGCAAAGAGAAAAGCTATAAGCCATCTTAGAGGCCTAGACTCCAGAACCCATACGTGTCACTTGCATCACAGTCTGTTGGTTATAGTGAGTCACAGCCTGGCCCAGAATGGAGGAGTGAGTGGGCTGTAAAGAATCTGTGACCATATTTGATCTTCCACAGCATGCCCTCTGCCATAATTACTTACATTTTTTCCACATGCAAGAGAAGTTCATCTGTCCCTAAGACCCTCAGAATGTTTGTACAATATAACATCAGGCTCAAAGACCAGTCTCTGAAGATCTGCATGTGGTTCAGATATAGATAAGGTTCTTCATATTCAGCTCATCTTGATCCAGAAAGCTGTGCACTGAAAAGACAAGTTATCTCCCACACATATTCCCAGCATAGAATGGTGATGCAGGGACAGGGTCATCACAGGGATAGGGTCATCCCTGCTCAAAAAGGGAAAAACAGGAAGTACACAGCAGTCCTTAGGAACCCTTGCTCTAATCTAGCCCTAACCCTAACCCACAGCAATTCGGCAGTGCAGTCAGGCACATGTTGCCCATATCCTCACTACTCCAGGGAAACTGAATGTTTATTGATTAAGGCCCAGTTTTGCTCTCTAGGATTGGGTTCCCTGGTCCATTGTTCCCCTTAGTCCTAGGCTTTTGTATCTTCCCTCTGACAGGTATTTCCTTTTCCATAAGAAATGGCCTGTGTCTGCAGCTTTCTGCCCATAGAAATTTGGGTCCCCTTTCATTTTAAAAAACTTCAGTCTCTTTTAGAACAAGCTGGAGGATTCTCTTAAAAATTGTAAATTTGCTTAGAAATTTGCTTAGAAATCTGGCTCATACTCCAGCAGCTGTGCCCATAACTTTTTCAAGACACACCTCCCTCTGCTTTGGATGACTAACAACTTTGTTTTCCATGGATGACTAACAACTTTGTTTTCCAACTGGATGACTAACAACTTTGTTTTCCAACTCAGCAAGTGCTGAGTCTTCTATATGGCCTCTAAATTCTTCCAGCAACCAAGTGGCTCATTCTTTAGCTCATCATTCTCTTCTCCGAACCTTATCTCTCTCTCTCTCTCTCTCTCTCTCTCTCTCTCTCTCTCTCTCTCACACACACACACACACACACACACACACACACAGAGAGAGAAATCCAGTTGACCTTTCACTATTCTGTCTAGAATCTCCTTAATCTTATGTACAAGCTCAAGTTATAGCAGGAAACGTTTTTGTCAGTTTTTCTAAGATTACATAATGCAGGTCACCCTTTCTCCAACATCTAATAGAAATTTCCTTACTCTTCCAATCTCCTCTAATAATGTCATCACCTCCCTTCTAGCCACCACCTACCACTCAATCTCAAAGCCAATGTCACATGTTTTAGGTTTTTGTTACAGTAGCATCCCAGCCTGATTACCAGTTTCCGTATCAGTTGCTTTAAGCCAAAATGCACTTAAAACACAACTTTCATTTCTCTCAAATCTGTGGGTTTGCCTTGTCTCACTTCAGCTCAGAGTCAGCTGGGCTGGAACATTCAAGGTGGCCTCACCCATGCACCTGGCAATTGGTGATGGCCTTTGCCTGTGGCAGTTTGGTTTTTCTTAATGAGGCTTCTTATCCTCCAGGAG
This sequence comes from Carlito syrichta, assembly GCF_000164805.1. Lineage (NCBI taxonomy): Eukaryota > Metazoa > Chordata > Mammalia > Primates > Tarsiidae > Carlito > Carlito syrichta. Next base: position 130,250 of record NW_007249299.1, on the reverse strand, counting down.
ACTAGATAGGCTGCCCTTCACTGGCTTTTCAGGATAACATTCAAAGGTGGGAAATACACAAGCTGTGAGGTCCCTTGAAGTTGGGGTCTGGAAATTGCACAACTATCAGTTTCTTCACAATTTCTTCATCAAAACAAGCTACAAGGCTTGCCCAGATTTGAGGAGGTAGAGGAATAGACTCCATGGGATGGGAGTAAGTGCAATGTGTTTGTGACCATATTTAATCTGCCCAAGTTGTTATGAGTATAGTTTATAATCTACCTTAATTGTCTCCACACTACCCTGATATTTTTACAGACAGTAATCCTTTATTTTTTTTTATTTTTATTTTTTGAGTTGGAGTCTCACTCTGTCGTTCAGACTGGAGTGCAGTGGTCGCTCCTGGCCACTGCAGCCTCGACCTGCTGGGCTCCAGCAATCCTTGCGCCTCAGCCTTCCGAGTAGCTGGAACTACAGGCGCATGCTACTACGCCTGGCTGATTTTTTGATTTATTGTAGAGATGAGGTCTCGCCAAGTTGCCCAGGCGGGTCTCGAACCTGCGGGCTCAGGCAATCCGCTCATCTTGACTTCCCAAAGCACTGGGATTACAGGCTGAGCCATCGAGCCCGGCCGACAGTAATCCTTTATTACTGGCATTCCCAGAGATGATATGAATCAGTTAATTGGCCATTTAATCGAAGTTACAAACCAACTTTCTTTTTAACAATGAAAAGTTGGCCAGGTGCGGTGGCTCAAGTCTGTAATCCCAGCATTTTGGGAGGCCGAGGTGAGAAGATTGCCTGAGCCCGTGAGTTCGAGACCAGCCTAGGCAATATGGTGAGACCTCATATCTACAATAAATGAAAAAATTAGTCGGGCGTGGTAACATGTGCCTGTAGTCCCGGCTACTTGGAAGACTGAGGAGGAAGTATCGCCTGAGCCCAGCAGGTCGACGCTGGGGTGGCCATGAATGTGCCACCTCACTCCAGCCTGGGCGACAGAGTGAGACTCCAACTCAAAAAAAGGAAAAAAGAAAAGTTGAATTTTACAATTTACAATCTTGCCTCTGAGGAGCATGAGGATTTACCACTATTATATGTTATTTCTACCCAGTTACCCATCCTGGAAGAACAATATTTTTCTTTTGTGGATTTTTTATACATTATCAGTACCTCTCATGTGACACCAACTTATTGTAGTTAGTTACTTCTTTAATGCCTTCTTTCTCCTTGAAAGAATAAAATTTGATGGGCATTATCCAGGATTTAAGCACTTAGTCACAAATCCATCAAGCAAACATGTGATGTCACTGAACTACTTAAAAGAGTGATTTGTAGATTTTAGCATGCATAAAAATCACCTCTTAAAGCACTTGTTACAGAGCAAAATTATCGGTCCCACTCTAGATTGCAATTCAGATGGTTTTTGAACCACAATTTGAGCAATCCTGATCCTGAAATATGATTTCACCTAAACTGCCTGAGTGCGGTCCATCAGAATTACAGTTAAAATCGGACTCATAAGAAGGATTTCCTACAGAAGTGCTTGGGGAAAGGCTATCACTTGGCAACAGTTTCCCTTAAATACTTCAAGCATTCCATATAACTCAGAGCTAGGACTTCTCAGACAAATTCAAACACACCTAAGAAAGGTCAGACTTTTTTTTTTCTTGAGTAAACACTGACACTACCTTAGGCTTCCAGAGCTCCTCACACTGAAGGTGTTGGCCACCTGTCTGATCCCGAACTGAAGTCTGATTTGGATCTTTCATAGAAGAGTGTTGCCTTTCCTGTAATCACACAGAGATCTGGAGTACAAACTACTCTTTCACCAGTCATAAACAAGTGCTTAATTGTGCATGTTAATGGACAGTGTGTCAACACTGGAACCCCGATGCCCTTACATTTTTGTCCTTTTCCTTTTTAGGCCAGGGAAGGCAGAACCACCATCGTGATAGCCCACCGACTGTCTACAGTTCGAAATGCAGATGTCATTGCTGGGTTTGAAGATGGAGTCATTGTGGAGCAAGGAAGTCACAGTGAACTGATGAAGAAGGAAGGAGTGTACTTCAAACTTGTTAACATGCAGGTAGTTTTTCTGCTATTTGATCCTCAACACAGGGTTCTTTAAATTATTAAAATATGATGCGGGTAACGCCATCCTGAGAAATAAGAAATCTGAAGATGCCTAAAAGTGTACATGTGAGACTTGAAATCAGAGTCTGCAAAGACGGGGTGGGGTAGGAAGAAAATAACGTGAATAAAACATGAGTGTATTCCTTATGACAGAGATTCCTAATTGTCTGGGGAATATGATCAAACTAACAGGTCCCTTCCACCATAAGATTAGGGATGACCAAAGTGGCCAGAGGATAAGCGAAGTGTTTTCACACTTGTCTGAGCAGCCCTAGTTCTGAGTTATATGGAATGCTAGAGACTTTAGCAGAAACATTTTAGGGAGATTGCTGCTAAGAGACGGCCTTTTTTAGGGCACCTCTGTAGGGCTTTTTTTTTTTTTTTTTT